>NC_056740.1:454254993-454279993 GCF_019279795.1 Protopterus annectens
GTGCACACTCCTGTTAAAATGCCAGGTTTTTGTGATATAAAAAAAAAAAAATGAGACCACAATAGATCATTTCAAAATTTTCCCACCTTTAATGTGACCTATAACCTGTACAATTCAATTGAAAAACAAACAAATCTGTTAGGGGAAAAATATAAAAAATAAAAAAATGTACGATAACCTGGTTTCATAAGTGTGCACACCCTTAAACTAATACTTTGTTGAAGCACCTTTTGATTTAATTATAACATTCAGTCTTCTTGGGTAGGAGTCTATCAGCATGGCACATCTTGACTTGGCAATATTTGCCCATTCTTCCTTGCAAAAGTGCTCCAAATCTTTCAGATTGCAAGGGCATCTCTTGTGCACAGCCCTCTTCAGGTCACGCCACAGATTTTGTATTGGATTTAGGTCTAGGCTCTGGCTGGGCCATTCCAAAACTTTAATTTTCTTCTGGTGAAGCCATTCTTTTGTTGCTTTGGATGTATGCTTGGGGGTCATTGTCGTGTGTCCTCTTCATCTTCAGCTTTCTAGCAGACACCTGAAGGTTCTGGGCCAAAAGTGACTGGTATTAGGAACTGTTCATAATTCCCTCCCCCTTGACTAAAACCCCAGTTCCAGCTGAAGGAAAGCAAACCCAAAGCATGATACTGCCACCACCATGCTTAACCATGGGGATGGTCTTCTTTTGGTGATGCGAAGTGTTGTTTTTGCGCCAAACATACCTTTTGGGATTGTGGCCAAAATGTTCAACCTTGGTCTCATCAGACCATAACATATTTTCCCATGTTATTAGCAGACTTGATGTATTGATTTGAAATTTTAGCCAGGCCTGGATGTTTTTCTGTGTAAGAAAAGGCTTCCATCTTGCAATCCTATCCCATAGTTCAGACATATGGAGAATATGGGAGATTGTTGTCACATGTAGTACACAACCAGTACTTGCCAGAAATTCCTGCAGCTCCTTCAGTGTTGCTGTTGGTCTCTTGGCAGCCTCGCTGACCAGTTTTTGTCTTGTCTTTTCATCAGTTTTGGAGGGACATCCAGTTCTTCGCAACATCACTGTTCCATATTTTCTGCACTTTTTGATGACTGTCTTCACTGTGTTCCATGGTAAATTCAATGCTGTTGAAATTTTTTTGTACCCTTCTCCTGACCGATACCTTTCAACAATGAGATCCCTTTGATGCTTTGTGAGTTCTCTGCAAACCATGGCTTTTACTGTAGCAGACAACTGAGTAAATGTCAGTAAAATCCTTCTAGGGCAGCTGAACTTTATTTGGGTTTAATCAGAGTCTCTTTAATTGATGGCAGGTGTGTACCCAAGAAGACTGAATGCTGTAATTAAATCAAAAGGTGCTTCAACAAAGTATTAGTTTAAGACTGTGCACACTTATGCAACCAGTTTATTGTACTTTTTTTATTTTTTTATATTTTTTCCCAACTGATTTGTTTGTTTTTCAATTGAATTGCACAGGTTATAGGTCACATTAAAGGAGGGAAAAGTTTTGAAATACTTTATTGTGGTCTCATTTTTTTATATCACAAAAACCTGGCATTTTAACAGGGGTGTGTACACTTTTTATATCCACTGTATATAGATACATACACACATTTGTTGTGACAGCCAGTGGTTGTAGGATGCCTTCTTACGCAAACCCATTCAAAAAGGTTACAGATAATTTCTTCTTCAGTTTTATGTGGGAAGCTTCCATTTCCTGTTTTTTCTGAGTCACTTTCTAAGTCAATGTATCTACTTCCTGCAGACTTCCACTTCCAGTTTGTCTTCTTGTTATTTAACACATTAATGTTATCTGTTTCCATTTGGTAAGTGGGAACGGCCAGCTGGGCAAAGCCCATTTACAGTGCGGGTCCAGGAAGATAAGCTCTGAAACAGAACAGTACATGCATACATACAAATATTTCAAGCATGGTTATTAATGCCCTTCTAGCTTGCCAATATACCAAAACACTTGTTCCCATAATAAATGTCCAGGCTGTTCTTAAAAATATCTAAACTAGTACTTGCTTTAATGTAATTTGGTAGTCTGTTCAATGCATCAGCTACTCTGTCAGAGAACCAATTAGTACACTTTTCATTCCTATAGAATCTTCTACATAGGTTGTCTGACGATTCTCTAGTACTTTTTGATAACCCCAAACATTCCCAGAGGTAGTTGTCCCTAAATGACCTATATACCGGAATACGATCTCCTCTTAGATATCTGTAAGAGACACTGTACAAGTTCATATATTTTAGTCTTTTATAATAACTTAAATTTTCACATCCATGGATGCCCTTAGTATATTTCTGCTGTACTCTTTCCAGTTTATTCATGCTTGTTTTTGTATAGGGTTCCATATTGTTATTCTATATTCAAGTTTGGGTCTAATGTAACTAACAAACAATGACTTCATTATGTTTGATTTCCTAGACTTTATAAATTTTTTATACAATCTATAGTTCTATAACTATCATTAGCAAATTGGTTGATATGATTATAAAAACTCATAGCTGAATCTACCCATATACCCAGGTCCTTAAATGAGTGTACAGTTTCAATCACTGTGTGCTGTATTAAATATTCACCTTTCAGTTTATGTCTCCCAAATCTCATATGCTTAGTTTTTAATCTATTTATCAAGATATTATTCTCCTGTGCCCAAATAGTCAGTTTAGTCAAATTATTTTGAAGACATGTGTATTCAGTAACACTTGTAATCAGTTTAGCCAATTTCAGGTCGTCAGCATATAGTCTGTAGAACACCTCAGATGAAAAACTAAGGTATGAAAGATACAATCTAAACAAGTAAGGGCCTAGGACAGAGCCCTGTGGGACACCTTGACTGTAACTAAGGATTTCACCTGTCCAGTTGGTGTGTGATACTTGCCATGTCCTATTTGTAAGCCATGCAGCTATCCATCTTATCAACAGTACAGCAATACTTAACTGTACTAATTTATTGATCAGTGTTTTGTGTATGACCCTGTCGAATGCTGAAGTTAAATCTATATAAATCACATCACAGCACAACTTTTCATTCATAGCTGTTATATTGTTATAGAACATCATGTTGCAGGTGGTAATAGATCTGTTTTCAACATATGCATGCTGATATATGGTTTAAAGTCCCAACCTATCCAGTTATGACAATACCATATCCAGTATCACCTTCTCCATTATTTTTCCACAACATGAAAGTAGACTTAAGGGTCTATATGATTCTGGGTTTGTCCTACTCCCCTTTCCCTTAAAGACAGGTTTAAAAAGTGCATGTCTCCAATCTTGGGGAATCTCCCCATATTTATATGACCTAGTGTATAATAAATATAATGGTAGTGTAAGTTCTTGCTGAAGTGTTCTCAGGTCATTGTTACTTATTCCATCTCCTCCTTGCACTTTGTTTGGAACCAGTTTGGACAGTTCTTTTTCAATATAATCTAATTTGATTCCAGTATCTGAGGTTACCTGGATGTCACTAGGACAACTTACCATCCCTTTTGTGGAGTCAAACTGTTTTGCATAAGATTTTGTAAATATATCTATAATCTGTTGTGTCTGAGAATAAATTTTAGAATCTGCACACAGTTTATCAATTTGTGTATCTTTACTCCTTCCACAGCTTATGTATCTATAAAACGTTTCCTATTATGCTCAATATCTTCATATAAATTTTCTTCAAATTTTTCTTGATCATGTCGAACACCATGCTTAATCTGTTTGTCCAGCTTGTTTATTTCAGTTTTCAAAGTTGTAGTTCAACCTCTCTTCCATTTCTTATTTTTTTTTGTCTCTCACCTTAATCAGGTATCTTGTTCATATGGAAATATATCTCCCTGATGTTGTATGGCTAGATCCTGATGTTAAACATTTTTTTGACTTTTTGCACTCAAACAATTTCTCCTTCAAAACTTTCCACATTCCATCTGCAGTTTTTCCACTGAACACCTCACTCCTTAGTTTTACATAGTGACTGCTTTGTTTCCATATAATCTGTAATTAACCTTCTGTGCATTGGCTTAGATTTCAGTTTGGCAGAATTATCTAACAACAAATTAACCTTAATAACCCTATGATCATTGCACATCAATGGGAGTAAAACTTGACTTGAAGTTGTAGTAATTTCTTTGGGAACACAAACAATGTCTAGTATGTTCCATCCCCTGGTAGGTTTATTTACAATCTGAAGCAATTGTTCCTGAATATACGCTGTGAATAATTTACTTACTAACATTGCTAAATAAATATTATTCCAGTCTGTTTTTGGTAAATTTAAGTCCCCAAGTAGTATTATTCTGCCCTCCTGTGTTTCATGCAAGAACTGTATGAATTCCTCTTGGTCATCTGCACTTGACTTTGGTGGTGCATACATTCCAACAATTGTTATATGTTCCAGGGTTGTCTTTATTGTCACAGTTACACAGTCTATAGTATTGGTATTATCACTGAACATGTAATAATCACAGGTCTCATAGCTATCTTTAATCCCTATCATAACACATCCACCTGATTTTTTGTTAGAATGTCTGTTACAGTAAAAACATTTATACCCTGTCAGAACTGGTTTCCAGTCATTGTTCTTTAACCATGTTCACAAACAATAACAACATCAATCTTGTGGGAATGTAGCAAATGTTCTAATAAAAAAACTTTATTATTAATGCTCCTAGCATTGACAACCATCAGAGATGCATCAAATATTGCTATCTGTGAACATATCGACCATGTCATTGCTGAGGTACAGCTGTATCTGTACACATTTCCCAGGTCTGTCTAACAGTTCTTGCATGTGCCTCACAGCTTATAGGGCTGAGGGGTTGTATCTAAGTCTATGGTGGTTGACATCAGCTCTAGTAGAGTGGACAATGGTAAATGTGGTGGGTGGAACACACCTCAGATCGCTAATGCCCTCAACCCCAGAGGATATTGTGTCGACCAAACACACAGAGAATACTCTTCACACACACACACACACACACACACACACACACACACACACACACACGCACACACACACACACACGCACACACACACACACACACACACACACACACACACACACACACACACACACACACACGCACACACACACATGCACACACACACACACACACACACACACACACACACACACACACACACACACACACACACACACACACACACACACACACACACACACACACACACACACACACACAGGATCACAGTTGCCAGTGTTGTGTTTGGAACCCCTACCCATCAAGTTGTGGTACCACACTATTATGCGGTTATTGCAGGTGGCACAGGACTACTAGTGTGATGAGTGTTGCAAGGTACCTGTAAGGTGAATAACATAATGTGGCCTTGTGGGGTATGGCAATGGTGGCTGTACTGGGTGTGAAAGTACTCATAATAGTGTCATATACAAGTTTACACACTCACAACCACTGCTATACACACCAATGCACGTACACACACACACACACACACACACACACACACACACACACACACACACACACACACACACACACACACACACACACACACACACACTTGCCAGTACTGACATCAGCAGACCAACCTATTTGTTATTCATACCATACTATTCCATACTGTTGCACAGGGCTTATAGGGCTGAAAATAGGAAACCATGCTCATCCAATGGAAGTTTTTTGCACACAAGCACACACACACACTTACACACACACACACACACACACACACACACACACACACACACACACACACACACACACACATGCACACACAGGATCACAGTTGCCAGTGTTGTGTTTGGAACCCCTACCCATCAAGTTGTGGTACCACACTATTATGCGGTTATTGCAGGTGGCACAGGACTACTAGTGTGATGAGTGTTGCAAAGTACCTGTAAGGTGAATAACATAATGTGGCCTTGTGGGGTATGGCAATGGTGGCTGTACTGGGTGTGAAAGTACTCATAATAGTGTCACATACAAGTTTACACACTCACAACCACTGCTATACACACCAATGCACACACACACACACACACACACACACACACTTGCCAGTACTGACATCAGCAGACCAACCTATCTTGTTATTCGTACCATACTATTCCATACTGTTGCGCAGGGCTTATAGGGCTGAAAATAGGAAATCATGCCCATCCAATGGAAGTTTTTTGCACACACACACACACACACACACACACACACACACACACACACACACACACACACACACACACACACACACACACACACACACACACACACACACACACACACACACACACACACACACACACAAGATACTCTTCTCTCACACATATTTGCCAGGACTGAGATTAGAACCCCTACCTGTTTATTGTTACTACATTGTTACGCATTTATCATATGCTCCACGTAGGTTATGGGGTGACACTTGTCCAAAGGTACTTCTAAGGTGAGGGACATCACTAGGCCTTGCAAATTATGACAATCGGTGATGTACTGGGTGAGAGAGACCACAAAATACTGTAACTACACAATATACACAATTACACACAATAATCCATACACACACAGATTTGCCAGGACTCATATTAGGACCTCTAGCTATGTGGTTATTGGTATTATACGGTTACCAAACACACCACAGAGCTATAGGTTGCGGAGTGTCCCAAGGTACCTATATAGTGAATAACATCTACAGCACTTGTAAGGTATGGCAGTGGTAGTTGTACTGGGTGAGACAGGCCACCAACTACTTTCATCCACATGTTTACACACTCACAAACACTTTAATACATACTAATGCACACACACACACACACACACACACACACACACACACACACATTTGGCAGTACTGAGATCCATAGGTTCAAATATTCATAGGTGTGTATATGCCTAATGGCCATGGAGGCTTTACAAGGCTAGCCCATGGGAATACACTGGCATCATGCCACCTGACGATACCCCCAGAGTGTCTACTGAGTATAGTCACTGGAGTGATCCCCAGGGTGGGTATTCTATTCCCCATCCACTCCTCCTGATTCCTCTTGAAGAGGGCCAGTCATGTGATTGGCTTGACATATATGTGGCGTCTATTCCATAGCGTGGTCAGTTTCTGGGTAGTGAACCTGTCTCTCCAGCATGTCCTGTTGATTGTGAGGATGGGATTGAGGTTATCTGGGGCATGTTGTGTGGACAGATTGGTTTCCTCGGACGTAGCATTCCTGACAGGGTTGGGTCAGACATGGCTGTGTATGTCAGGCAGAGATTGCGCCTAAATAGCCAATATGAGACAGAGATTTATTGCAGTTGTTGAAGTCTGTCCATATCAGGCAAGTGTGTGGTACCTAAGATCCTCTTTGTGAGGTACATTTGCAGCCTCTCCTGTTGTTGCTGGTGTACAGTGGGGTACATGGAAAATGGGCCATAGTACACATTGATTGGCTTACTGAGGGAGTGCACAGGGAAACACTGTCCTTTTACTTTCTGTATTCAACACCCTTAGTCAGGAGAAGTGACACATGGTAGGACTTTCTGAAGACAGTGGCACTGTGGTGGTCACCATAGAGCTCACTGTCAACCTGTGTTCCCAGTTCCATTATACCAACATCAGTGTTCAGTGGACTACCATCAATGTATAACTTTATGGGAACCATGTTGTACCCAAGGGGGATAGTGGCACATCATCTGGCATTGAGCTTATGTACAGGGTTCTGACAACAGTCATAGGTCTCAAAGAGGCCGTTGTGATGCATGTCAACATCACATGGGGGGAATAATGGCACAAACCTTGTAGTCATCTGCAAACATTGTCAGCCTTTGTATTGGACTGGTCCTCAGAGGTGTGGATCCCAAACATAAAGGGAGCCAGGTCCACAACCTGTGGAACTCCACTCATGACTGTTCAGCAGTCTGACATGGAGTCCACTGCTTTCAGACTGTGGGTTCTATCTGTGAGCCGATTTGCAGGCCACCTACTGATGTAGGTGTGGCTGCTACCTGACTGTGTTTGTGTATGATTCCTGAGTGGGGAGTGATATCCAAGGATTAGATGGGCAGCATATCTTGTTATCTATTCCATACTGTCACATAGTTATTGCACATGGCACAATGCTTATAGGGCTGCAGAGTGTCTACAGGTCTCTCTAAAGTGGATGACAACTGTGGGCCTTGTAATGTGGAAACTGGGACATGTACTGGGTGAGCAACAGCAAAAAAGTAGCAACCCCCCCCATGGATATGGTTCTCACACAAACACAACAACCCCCCCACAGACAGGATACTGTTCACACACACACACACACACACACACACACACACACACACACACACACACACACACACACACACACACACACTTGCCAGTACTGACATCAGCAGACCAACCTATTTGTTATTCATACCATACTATTCCATACTGTTGCACAGGGCTTATAGGGCTGAAAATAGGAAACCATGCTCATCCAATGGAAGTTTTTTGCACACAAGCACACACACACACACACACACACACACACACACACACACACACACACACACACACACACACACACACACACATGCACACACAGGATCACAGTTGCCAGTGTTGTGTTTGGAACCCCTACCCATCAAGTTGTGGTACCACACTATTATGCGGTTATTGCAGGTGGCACAGGACTACTAGTGTGATGAGTGTTGCAAAGTACCTGTAAGGTGAATAACATAATGTGGCCTTGTGGGGTATGGCAATGGTGGCTGTACTGGGTGTGAAAGTACTCATAATAGTGTCACATACAAGTTTACACACTCACAACCACTGCTATACACACCAATGCATGCACACACACACACACACACACACACACACACACACACACACACACACACACACACACACACACAAACACACACTTGCCAGTACTGACATCAGCAGACCAACCTATCTTGTTATTCGTACCATACTATTCCATACTGTTGCGCAGGGCTTATAGGGCTGAAAATAGGAAATCATGCCCATCCAATGGAAGTTTTTTGCACACACACACACACACACACACACACACACACACACACACACACACACACGCACACACACACACACACACACACACACACACACACACACACACACACACACACACACACACACACACACACACACACACACAAGATACTCTTCTCTCACACATATTTGCCAGGACTGAGATTAGAACCCTACCTGTTTATTGTTACTACATTGTTACGCATTTATCATATGCTCCACGTAGGTTATGGGGTGACACTTGTCCAAAGGTACTTCTAAGGTGAGGGACATCACTAGGCCTTGCAAATTATGACAATCGGTGATGTACTGGGTGAGAGAGACCACAAAATACTGTAACTACACAATATACACAATTACACACAATAATCCATACACACACAGATTTGCCAGGACTCATATTAGGACCTCTAGCTATGTGGTTATTGGTATTATACGGTTACCAAACACACCACAGAGCTATAGGTTGCGGAGTGTCCCAAGTTACCTATATAGTGAATAACATCTACAGCACTTGTAAGGTATGGCAGTGGTAGTTGTACTGGGTGAGACAGGCCACCAACTACTTTCATCCACATGTTTACACACTCACAAACACTTTAATACATACTAATGCACACACACACACACACACACACACATTTGGCAGTACTGAGATCCATAGGTTCAAATATTCATAGGTGTGTATATGCCAAATGGCCATGGAGGCTTTACAAGGCTAGCCCGTGGGAATACACTGACATCGATGTCTACTTAGTATAGTCACTGGACTGATCCCCAGGGTGACTATTCTATTCCCCATCCACTCCTCCTGATTCCTCTTGAAGAGGGCCAGTCATGTGATTGGCTTGACATATATGTGGCGTCTATTCCATAGCGTGGTCAGTTTCTGGGTAGTGAACCTGTCTCTCCAGCATGTCCTGTTGATTGTGAGGATGGGGTTGAGGTTATCTGGGGCATGTTGTGTGGACAGATTGGTTTCCTCGGACGTAGCATTCCTGACAGGGTTGGGTCAGACATGGCTGTGTATGTCAGGCAGAGATTGCGCCTAAATAGCCAATATGAGACAGAGATTTATTGCAGTTGTTGAAGTCTGTCCATATCAGGCAAGTGTGTGGTACCTAAGATCCTCTTTGTGAGGTACATTTGCAGCCTCTCCTGTTGTTGCTGGTGTACAGTGGGGTACATGGAAAATGGGCCATAGTACACATTGATTGGCTTACTGAGGGGAGTGCACAGGGAAACACTGTCCTTTTACTTTCTGTATTCAACACCCTTAGTCAGGAGAAGTGACACATGGTAGGACTTTCTGAAGACAGTGGCACTGTGGTGGTCACCATAGAGCTCACTGTCAACCTGTGTTCCCAGTTCCATTATACCAACATCAGTGTTCAGTGGACTACCATCAATGTATAACTTTATGGGAACCATGTTGTACCCAAGGGGGATAGTGGCACATCATCTGGCATTGAGCTTATGTCTAGGGTTCTGACAACAGTCATAGGTCTCAGATAGACCTTTGTGATGGATGTCAACCTCACGTGGGGGGGGGGTAATAATAGCACCCACTTTGTAGTCATCTGCAAACATTGTCAGCCTTTGTATTGGACTGGTCCTCAGAGGTGTGGATCCCAAACATAAAGGGAGCCAGGTCCACAACCTGTGGAACTCCACTCATGACTGTTCAGCAGTCTGACATGGAGTCCACTGCTTTCAGACTGTGGGTTCTATCTGTGAGCCGATTTGCAGGCCACCTACTGATGTAGGTGTGGATGCTACCTGACTGTGTTTGTGTATGATTCCTGAGTGGGGAGTGATATCCAAGGATTAGATGGGCAGCATATCTTGTTATCTATTCCATACTGTCACATAGTTATTGCACATGGCACAATGCTTATAGGGCTGCAGAGTGTCTACAGGTCTCTCTAAAGTGGATGACAACTGTGGGCCTTGTAATGTGGAAACTGGGACATGTACTGGGTGAGCAACAGCAAAAAAGTAGCAACCCCCCCCATGGATATGGTTCTCACACAAACACAACAACCCCCCCACAGACAGGATACTGTTCACACACACACACACACACACACACACACACACACACACACACACACACACACACACACACACACACTTGCCAGTACTGACATCAGCAGACCAACCTATTTGTTATTCATACCATACTATTCCATACTGTTGCACAGGGCTTATAGGGCTGAAAATAGGAAACCATGCTCATCCAATGGAAGTTTTTTGCACACAAGCACACACACACACACACACACACACACACACACACACACACACACACACACACACACACACACACACACACACACACACACACACATGCACACACAGGATCAGAGTTGCCAGTGTTGTGTTTGGAACCCCTACCCATCAAGTTGTGGTACCACACTATTATGCGGTTATTGCAGGTGGCACAGGACTACTAGTGTGATGAGTGTTGCAAAGTACCTGTAAGGTGAATAACATAATGTGGCCTTGTGGGGTATGGCAATGGTGGCTGTACTGGGTGTGAAAGTACGTGTCACATACAAGTTTACACACTCACAACCACTGCTATACACACCAATGCACGCACACACACACACACACACACACACACACACACACACACACACACACACACACACTTGCCAGTACTGACATCAGCAGACCAACCTATCTTGTTATTCGTACCATACTATTCCATACTGTTGCGCAGGGCTTATAGGGCTGAAAATAGGAAATCATGCCCATCCAATGGAAGTTTTTTGCACACACACACACACACACACACACACACACACACACACACACACGCACACACGCACACACACACACGCACACACACACACACACACACACACACACACACACACACACACACACACACACACACGCACACACACACACACACACACACACACACACACACACACACACACACACACACACACACACACACACAAGATACTCTTCTCTCACACATATTTGCCAGGACTGAGATTAGAACCCCTACCTGTTTATTGTTACTACATTGTTACGCATTTATCATATGCTCCATGTAGGTTATGGGGTGACACTTGTCCAAAGGTACTTCTAAGGTGAGGGACATCACTAGGCCTTGCAAATTATGACAATCGGTGATGTACTGGGTGAGAGAGACCACAAAATACTGTAACTACACAATATACACAATTACACACAATAATCCATACACACACAGATTTGCCAGGACTCATATTAGGACCTCTAGCTATGTGGTTATTGGTATTATACGGTTACCAAACACACCACAGAGCTATAGGTTGCGGAGTGTCCCAAGGTACCTATATAGTGAATAACATCTACAGCACTTGTAAGGTATGGCAGTGGTAGTTGTACTGGGTGAGACAGGCCACCAACTACTTTCATCCACATGTTTACACACTCACAAACACTTTAATACATACTAATGCACACACACACACACACACACACATTTGGCAGTACTGAGATCCATAGGTTCAAATATTCATAGGTGTGTATATGCCTAATGGCCATGGAGGCTTTACAAGGCTAGCCCATGGGAATACACTGGCATCATGCCACCTGACGATACCCCCAGAGTGTCTACTGAGTATAGTCACTGGAGTGATCCCCAGGGTGGGTATTCTATTCCCCATCCACTCCTCCTGATTCCTCTTGAAGAGGGCCAGTCATGTGATTGGCTTGACATATATGTGGCGTCTATTCCATAGCGTGGTCAGTTTCTGGGTAGTGAACCTGTCTCTCCAGCATGTCCTGTTGATTGTGAGGATGGGGTTGAGGTTATCTGGGGCATGTTGTGTGGACAGATTGGTTTCCTCGGACGTAGCATTCCTGACAGGGTTGGGTCAGACATGGCTGTGTATGTCAGGCAGAGATTGCGCCTAAATAGCCAATATGAGACAGAGATTTATTGCAGTTGTTGAAGTCTGTCCATATCAGGCAAGTGTGTGGTACCTAAGATCCTCTTTGTGAGGTACATTTGCAGCCTCTCCTGTTGTTGCTGGTGTACAGTGGGGTACATGGAAAATGGGCCATAGTACACATTGATTGGCTTACTGAGGGATGTGCACAGGGAAACACTGTCCTTTTACTTTCTGTATTCAACACCCTTAGTCAGGAGAAGTGACACATGGTAGGACTTTCTGAAGACAGTGGCACTGTGGTGGTCACCATAGAGCTCACTGTCAACCTGTGTTCCCAGTTCCATTATACCAACATCAGTGTTCAGTGGACTACCATCAATGTATAACTTTATGGGAACCATGTTGTACCCAAGGGGGATAGTGGCACATCATCTGGCATTGAGCTTATGTCCAGGGTTCTGACAACAGTCATAGGTCTCAGAGAGACCTTTGTGATGGATGTCAACCTCACATGGGGGGGGGGTAATAATAGCACCCACTTTGTAGTCATCTGCAAACATTGTCAGCCTTTGTATTGGACTGGTCCTCAGAGGTGTGGATCCCAAACATAAAGGGAGCCAGGTCCACAACCTGTGGAACTCCACTCATGACTGTTCAGCAGTCTGACATGGAGTCCACTGCTTTCAGACTGTGGGTTCTATCTGTGAGCCGATTTGCAGGCCACCTACTGATGTAGGTGTGGCTGCTACCTGACTGTGTTTGTGTATGATTCCTGAGTGGGGAGTGATATCCAAGGATTAGATGGGCAGCATATCTTGTTATCTATTCCATACTGTCACATAGTTATTGCACATGGCACAATGCTTATAGGGCTGCAGAGTGTCTACAGGTCTCTCTAAAGTGGATGACAACTGTGGGCCTTGTAATGTGGAAACTGGGACATGTACTGGGTGAGCAACAGCAAAAAAGTAGCAACCCCCCCCATGGATATGGTTCTCACACAAACACAACAACCCCCCCACAGACAGGATACTGTTCACACACACACACACACACACACACACACACACACACACACACACACACACACACACACACACACACACACACACACACACACACACTTGCCTGGACTGATATTAGAACCCATACCTATCTATTTATTGCTACTACAGTGTTATACATTTATCGCACATGCCACAGACCTTATAGGGTGAGGGTTGTCCAATGGTACTTCTAAGGTGCAGAACATCACCAGGCCTTGTGAAATATGGCAATGGGTGATGTACTGGGTAAGAGAGGCCACAAAATACTTTAAACTACACAGATACACACACACACACACACACACACACACACACACACACACACACACACACACACACATTTTTGCCAGAACTGGGATTAGAACTCCTACCTAACTAGTTATTTGTAGTATAGTGTTACACAGTTATCGCACATGCCACAGAACATATAAGACTGAGACCTGAAAAAGTGACTTCTAAGTTGACTGTTATCTGCAGGACTGGTAAAGTAGGGCAATGGGAAGTGTACTGGATTTGAATAGACCCAAAATCTTTAACTTATAAACACACACACACACACACACACACACACACACACACACACACACACACACACACACACACACACACACACACACACACACACACACACACACACACTTTTACATTTGCCAGGATTGACATTAGAACTCCTACCTAACTAGTTATTTGTACTATAGTGTTACACAGTTATCACATGTGCCACAGAACCTATAGGGCTGAGGTCTGATGAAAGGTACTTCTATGGTAGCAGACATCTTCAGGACTGCTAAAGTAGGGCAATGTGAAGTGCACCAGGTGAGGAAGGCCTGTTCATTCCTGTATCCTACTAACATTTCTCTAAGTGTATGAGCATGCCCAGTGTGACCTTCTATAGTAAATGTGGGACTTTATTCTAGGGATTGTTGTACTCCAGTCCAGTTTATTTTGTGCTACAGCCATACCTCTCAACCTGTTGGTGCAGGATATCTAGAGATAGCCTATCAAAATGGAGAGACAATGGGCCATATGGTGATTGTGACTATTTCTCTCAGTAATGTATGGGTTGCTAGGGTTACAGGGCTTGTTTTAGTAGACATCTGACATATATGACGTTTGACACTGTCATGTATTGTTTCAGTACATCGTGACATACCTCCTCAGATCATCACAATGATTTACCAGAGGAATACAGGGTGGATGATGCACACAGCAATGTTATGGGCCAAATGCTATGCGTTCTTGCACAATCCAGCCTGTTGAGAGGTGTGCCTACAAGCAGTTGACTGCTGGAGCTGTGGAAATGGTCCAACACCTTGGTGATATATTACAATGGTGGAATCTCTGTGCATTTCTGTTCTGGCCTGGTCTGATTTCCATTCCATGGTTGGGTAATATAAGTCAGACAGGATCAGGCTGACAGGTAGACTCCAAATAGATTTGTAGGGGATAAGATATATGAGGGGGTGTCCTGGGTCAGATATTTTGGCCTATAGCTACCAGTACTTTGCATAGGGGTCTTCTCAAAGGTTGACAGCACTTGGAGGGTTTTGTGTGTGTCAGACTGTTTGACCAGCCTGGAGGTGTGTGTGTGTCTCACATATATGTATGGCCTACCTTATATTGCTTGGATGGCCACATTTTGGGGTCAGAATGTTGAATAGAATGAGTGATCAGGGAAGGGTGTGTTACTCTCCATGGCTGTGAGCCAGGGTTCTGTGGGTGTAGACATGTCAGCATCTTCCAGGGTTAGGACTGCCTGCAATGAGTGCATTCCCATGTTTAGACTCCTAGCCCTGCCTGATGACTGTACAGAGTATCACAGAATGTCCAGATTCATGACTCATATATCTGGTTGGTTACCCAAATGAGTGTGAATTTCAAGGAAAAGTGTTTTGCAAGTCATTTTGGGTTAAAGTCAGATATTACTGACAGTTGACATTGCAGTTTCTGACTTTGTACCCATCAGACATTCCATGCTACTATAATCATTCCTTCAACTTTATTACATTATTAGAACAGTATTTCAAAGGTGTCCTTCTCTTTATTATTCATGGCTTTGTCCAGATTTCTGGCTGTCTGATGCTGGCAAGTTTTCTCCTAGCAGTTAGCAGCATGGCCTTTCTTTGCATTTTGTAGACTGTGTTATGTTGGTGTTATGGACACCATGACACTCCTTAACAGGGCACAGTGGGTGAGGCAAGGGCATTTGCCAGAGGCCTGTAGGCCAGGTGTGACAGATTCAGGCCATCTGTAGCAAGGCAGTGCAGTCTGATGATCATATGTTCCCAGGCTGCTGACAGTGGACAACTGTGGGATGGCACCAGTAAGTTGACTGTGGGTGTTACTGACAATTGCTTTCTGTTTGTGTTGAGCCATCACTCTAGTTGATGGCTGGATGCTGCTTAAGGCTAGGGAGCTAGGGACATGTTACTGCATTTCTATGGTACTATGGGGGTGACACATCTGTACACAATACACATTTGTAGAGACTGTGTTGATATTTGCTTAACATTTTAGTCCCATTTAGCATAGTGGTGTGCCCTATCTTTGAGATTACAGGCATAGCAGTATTGACCACAGGTCAGATTGTTCTGGCATACACATTTTTAGTTTCAGACTTCTTATGTTTCAGAGCCATACTGCCACTGCCAGACCTGCATTGGTATCAATGTGCAAAAGTCTGTAGGTGGGAATTTCATGGATGTTGCCATGTGGGGGCCTTTGCCAGACATTTCTGTACAGTTTTCTACAGCTGATCTGCTCGGTGAGGCTGGGGATGGGTATGGGACTCCCACTTTGACATCCATGCATGTGACCTATGACCCCCCCCCAGTTATGTGGCTCACCACATATACTGCAGTGGTATTTGTCAACTAGGGTGTTACTGTATATTGTGGGTAGGTCAGTACTGGGAATACACTTCCTGCTGTCCCACAGAGCTGTCATTTGTCTGCTGCTATCCCAGGAGGCCACCCCATTCCCTTGCATGCTTGAATCAATACCATAGATATGCTATCAGTACATTCCACTCCATTCATTTATTGTTATGAAGACTGACTTACCTTGTGCCTGAGGTAGTTGTTAGGGCAGTGCTTGAGGGCTGACCATGTCGGATGCATGCAGTACACTGTCTATACATGGTAAGGTATAGGTGGTGTGATGCTTGGCATCCATTTTACTCTGTGTGTGAGTCAGACAGACAGATCAGTCCCTCGGGCCCTACAGTGTCAGTGTATGTGCTATGTGTTGTCTCTTTGCCAAGGACAGCGCATACTGGGCATGCCTCTGTCTGCCTACAGGGGCAGGCTCAGGATGTTCCTCCTCTGAGTCCCTCTGTGCCTGTGGAGACCTTGGCAATTGTGGGGGCTGTGTGGCTCTTTCCCTTTTTGCTCCTGCTGCAGCTGTTTCCACAGGATCATATTGTGTAGCACAGCACATACTATGAACATGTGTGTACATGTGGCTGGAGAGTACTGCAAGGCTTCATCAGATATGTCAAGTCAGTGGAACCGTGACTTGGGCATCCCAAACACATGCTCTATAACGATCCTAGTTTGTGTGTGTGCCTCATTATGGCTTTCCTGTGTGGGTGTGTGTCCATTTCTAATGGGTGTCATCAGCCACAGCTCCAGTGCATAGCCAGCCTCCCCCACCAGATGACCATATGGGATGTCTCCACTGGCAAACACCTGGTACAGCTGTGATGAATGCCTGATGTGGGAGTCATGATAGTTTCCAGGACTGCCAGTACACACATTCATAACAATGCCAAAGACAAAATGATAAATTTTAACAATTGGCTAAGCTATTGGTGTCATTCAAAGGGGATCCAGTGTCTGTCAGCCTGGGATGACAAGCCACATTGCTTCACCAGGGACGACTTGCAACTGTCACCCTTAAGTTTTCGAATACTGGCTAAGGCTCTTGCCACCCCCATAGTGCCTTTTTTAGGCAAGGCTCAAAAGACAAACCCACCTCCATAGACAATACCAGAAACAAAAATCTAAGGGTAATGCTACTCAATGCTAGAAGTCGAAACCTCAAGATGCACGCACTCGAGGAACTCCTCAGTATGGAAAAAATAGATATCTGTGCAGTAATAGAAACCTGGTTCAAGGCCCCAGAGAGCACCCCAGCACTACCAGGATTCAACTCATACCATACTTTTCAGCCCCAGAACTCGGACTGAAATACTAAAGGCGGGGGAGTATCCATCTTCAACAAGGATAGCCACATCTTCAGGTTAGTGGCACTGCACGAGGCATCAGAGACCCTCCAGGTGCAACTAACAGTGGGCAAAACTGCTTTTCAGTTTGTAGCCTGCTACAGATTACCCACCTTGTCTCAGGACCCCCACTCGGCATTCCTGAGAACATTGGAGTATATGAAGGTCTCACCAAACACCATGATACTGGGGGATTTCAACTACCCAAACATTGACTGGGAAAACTACTCAAGTCCCACCTCTTTTGCCCAACGGTTCCTGGAGTTTATAAACTCAAATGCCATGGAACAACTGGTCACCACTCCCACAAGAGGGGACAACATATTGGACCTGGTCATCACCAACATGGGGGATCATTGTTCCACACCAGAGGTAAACCACTCATTGGTAAGATCAGACCACAAACTGATCACAATGGACATCCACATCCCGACCCCATCCCCAGCCAAGGAAACCACTGTGAAAAATCTCTCAAAAGTAAACTTCACACTTCTCAAGACTGAGGTGGAAAGTTTCAAAGCCCCCGAGCAAATGGAAAATGCTATCCAAACCGCAGAATCCTTTACAAATGCACTCTATGAGCACCTACAGGAATGCATGGATCACGCCATCCCAAGTAAAACCAAGACTCACTCTTCCAAAAACAGGAGACCAGTCTGGTGGACCCCAGCCATAAATAAGCTATACAACAGAAGAAGGAAACTATTACATGATAGGGCAAAATCCCAAAAAGGGAAGGCATCCCTGATCAGTATTAGCAAGAAACTTTGCTCCATCATAAAATCATCAAAGGCTAACTTCGAAAGAAAAATTGCCAAAGACTCTAAAGATAATCACAAGGCGTTCTTTAGCTATGTCAAGAATCTAGGTGGCAACTCTCAGATCTGCTCTGAGCTGGTGCAAAATGGCACAAAATACACTGGACCCACTGACATTGCCAACATCCTGGTGGACAAGTTCAGTGCAAGCTTTACCCCCCCTTTCCCCCCCAAAAGGGCCTGTGTCTATCCCAGAAGAATGCAGTCCCCCAGACATCACAGACACACAGGTGAAAGCAGCCCTTTCCAAAGTAAAAAACACAGCATCAATGGGACCGGATGGTATCCCAGGCTGCGTCTTACACGAGCTTCAAAAAGAACTAAACCCTCACATAAACTCACTGTTCCAACTCAGCCTTACCACAGGTTATGCACCCAAAGAATGGCGTACAGCAACAGTAATCCCGCTCCACAAAGGTGGTGCCACAACGGATCCCGGGAACTATCGCCCCATAATCTTGACTAGCCTGGTCTGCAAGGCTATGGAGCGCATCATCATGGATCTCATAAACAAAGACATTGGAAACCTCCAGACACTGGACCCTGCCCAATTCGGCTTTGTTAAAGGCAGATCTTGCCTCCTAAACCTAGTTGACTTTTTTGAAATAGCTACCAAAGCCATAGATCTGGGAAAAGTAATCCACACAGCCTACCTGGACCTCGCAAAGGCCTTCGACACAATACCCCACTCTGGCATCATAAATAAGCTTACCAGCTTAAATATCAACCCATATGTCACAAGATGGGTTGCAAACTGGCTCAGGGATAAAACTCACATGGTCAGGGTTGCGGGTGCCATGTCCGACTCTAAACTGGTTATAAGTGACATCCCACAGGGCTCAGTCCTGGGACCACTCTTGTTTGGTATATACTTCTCTGAGGTACAGGCAAGCACGAGAGGACTGTGGCTGACCAAGTTCGCAGATGATTGCAAGCTGGGAGCCATAATCAACTCTCCGGCTGACACAAGCATCCTCCAGAAGGGTCTTACACAGATGGATACCTGGTGCCATAACCATGGCCTCAAGCTAAATGCTAAAAAGTGCATAGTCATCCCTTTTGGGAAAAACAAAGTGCCCACAAACTACCACATAGGAGGTAATCCACTAAGTACAGAAGAAGTAATTAGGGATCTGGGGACCCAAGTAGATAGTAACCTCTCCTTTGACAATCACATTGCCAAAGTGGTTAGAAAAACCTTCTATATAGCTCACTTTATCACGAAAGGGTTCACATCTAAATCAAGAGAGGTCATTGTGCCCCTCTACTCATCACAATTGAGTACAACGCTCCATTTGGGATGTATCTTACCCGACACCTGCATCAGCTGGAGAGACCTCAAAAGTACCTCACCAAGAGGATCGTGGGCCTCAAACAGATGCCCTATGCTGCCCGACTTAAGAAACTCCAGCTCTACTCAGTTGCTTACTGCCTACTCAGAGGCGATCTCTGCCTGACGTACAAGGCCATGTCTAATCTGGAATTGATGGACATGCTCCACCTCAAGAAAGCCAAATCCATTAGAGCTACACGCTCCATGGATTTAAACCTCAGCACAACAATAAATAGGACATGCTGGAGGGATAGATTCATATCCCTGAGGCTTCCCTTGCTCTGGAATAGAATCCCGGTTCATGTTAGGCAGAGCCCCTCGCTGACCCTCTTCAAGAGAAATCTTGATGAGTGGATGGGAAATCATATATTTACTCCTGGGATCACTTCTATGGCCCTGCTGGACAGAGGCTCGGGAATCTAGTCTAAAAGGGTGGCGAAAGCCAACACATTCTGGCTAGGCTTATAAATGCCCTAGGGCAGATAGCCTAGTACCTACCCATGAACCTATGAACCTATGCCCCAGGCATCACACATGACCTGGCAGCTGATGGAGTGGAACACCTTGCGGTTTAGGTAGACCCTCCACTGCTCACTGGGTGGTGCTTTGATGTGGATGTGTGTGCAGTCTATGGCACCCAGTACCTCCGGGTATTCTGCTACATGGTGGAAGAGATGCATATTGCTGGTCCTCTCCTCACGGGTGCTGGGTAAGTAAATACGCTCAGTGGCATGTGGGTGCATGGCATCCAGGAACTGGTGGAGTATCCTGGACGCAGATGCCTGTGAGACCCCCATGATATCCCCAGCTGGTCTTTGGAAAGTACCTGTAGCTAGTATTCTTAAGGCTACACATACCTTGGTATCCACTGGGATGGGTTCCCCTCTGTTGGTTCTGGGTCTGAGGCAAGGCCGGCAGCTCAACAAGTTGCTGAAGTATGTCACTGTCCACCCCATAGTGCTCTACTATCTCCAGATCATGTAGCCCCTGGTAGGTTGCCCTGGGTCTGAACACTCTTCTCCTTGGTCTGAGTTGGTTGTCAGTATTATCCTACTCACCGCCCTCGGCCTCTTGCACATACTGATACATCAATGTGACAGCAGCCCTAACATTTTTTGCTAGTTTTTGTCAGTTAAAATTCCCCCGTAGGTGTACACCTATGGTGTAGTGTTTGTGGGAAAAACCAGACTGGAAGGTGTTTGCGTAGTTTGTAGTGGTGTGCTGCAGATGCTGATACTGCGATTGGCTGACTATGATACATAGTTTGTAGTATAGTGCTGCTGATGCTGCCTGTGTAATTGGCTGACTATGATACATAGCTTATAGTGGTGTGCTGCTGATGATGACACTGTGATTGGATGATGATGATACATAGTTTATAGTGGTGTGCTGTAGATGCTGCCTGTGTGATTGGCTGACTTTGAGACATTCCACCTGACAGCTATTTTACTTGTATTTGAGTGGCTGTATTTTGCTATTTCCTTTTTTTTCCCTTTCCCCCTTCCCATCGCTGCCCCTTTTAAACCCCGAGGTGTAACATGCAAACCCGCTGCCTAAATGTAAACAGTGCTGCTATTTTATTTATTTTTTTAAGTCTCAATGCACGCCGTGCACACTCATTTAGCTACATTAAACACATTTTAGAAGAAATGCCCCTCCCTGGACGTCAACACGCTCTTCATTTCATGGTGTCAGACATTACACCCTCAGACACACCCCTTTGCTTAGCTGTGTTTAGGTAAGAGCAAACCCGGGCAACGGAGCTCCAATGTGCTTACAGCAAGCATGACACACCTCCTTTTCATGTTTGCTGCTCCTCCTGCCTACACACTCCTGTTCTAGCACCTACACAGTTAGATGCAGTGTGTGGACTTAGAACATTTTGTGATGCAGGAAATTTCCCCTCATTTGCATACCCCACTGCCTTAGTCCATAGTTATTGCACTACCCCAAAGCCTTTTTCCTTAGCAACCACTGTTCCTTGGTAATGCTTTGATTCTGCATGCCATTGACTATAATGGCAAAATGCAGATTTCCCCAAAAATTGAGTTGTTACATTTTTTTTATTTTTGTCACGATCTTGTTTGCGCTGCTGCCCTTTGCTTAAACAGCCAAGATCAGCCCAAAAAAAATCCTTTGATTTTTTTATTAAATTAAACACTTTCCCATGACAATGGCCATATATTTGGCCATTGGCATGATTAAAGTTTATAATACATGCTTTTATTTGAGCTGTCATGCCTCCGTTTTGCTATTTGCAGAAATGTATTCGGTTAGTAACCAAACACATTTCTGCAACTAGCACTGTTCCTGCCCGGATGCCCGCCTGCTTCCTGAATTGCTAATTCACCTAATTTGTGTTTTTCACCAGCAGATGAGATAATTATTATTCTGCATGGCTTTCTGTGCAGGAACAGCGTCGGCAGGCTTGTGCACGTCATATCAGCTGTTTGCTGAATCTCTCGGCGGCCATATTCCGTGCAGGAGCGGCTACGCTGTTCCTGCATGGAATAAAATGTTTAATGAATCCTGGGGGTTGTATTTGACTTATTTATTTTTTAAGCACTGTATTAATTTTTTTAATATATATTTTTGAGGTAAAATAGTTCCTCTGCCTAATGTTTCAAACTTTCTGTCTTTCTGTAGTATATGTTAATGGTGTTGGAGGAAACATTTTACATCAAAAATATAAAAAAAAATAATATAGTACTTAAAAAAAAGTGAAACAAGAATTTTCCAGAACGTCCGTTATTCTTTTTCTCTCTGTCATGCTTTCACACGCACATGCACACACTCTCCTCTGCTTCCCTACTTGCATTCGCTCACACAATTATAGCTCTCAACCTCTTACTACAAAAAATCTGGACAAAGCCAAAAATAAAGGGGGAACAAAGCACCAAAAATAGGGACAAATTTTAATTATTGCTCTTACAAACTTAGAAAGTTGCTAGAATAAAACATCTTGTATTACAATGCACTTTCTAAAAGATATAAAGCCTGAAACTCAAATGTCTGTCATTGAATGTAAATTCACTCCTCACTGATTTGCCACAAAATTTCAGAATACCACAAATTTTATGATGAGCAGACAACAAATATGAGGCAAAAGTCTGGACATTCTGCAAAAATTTGGGCAGTTGAGAGTTATGCACACAAGAGCACTCTCTCTCTCTCTCTCTCTCAAACACACACACAGTCTCCTCTGCTTTTATACATGCAGTCACTCTTGCAGAGAGAAACATAAACACACTCGTACACATACATGCACACAGATACACTTTTTTATATTTATTTATTTATTTATTTTTACACTCAGCAAAAGCGCTGCTTAGTGAGTGTAAAGTAAAGGTGGTGGTAGTTTTTTTTTTTTTTGTCCAAGCTCCACGGCGGCTTGAAGCGGCGGACTCATTTTTGGGCAGGCATTACTTGCACATTAATACCCTGTTGGAGAACGTTTGTTGTCCATTCAGGGTGCTGATGTAACGTTTGCCCATTCTCTGTTTACTGATTATTTCCATCTTCTGTATTTACATATGTTAGTCTTGAAATATACATTTCTGTTTGTCACATTTTTTGATTTTTTTTTTAAATTAATTCTGTTGCTGGTGTACTCTGGAATGTTATTCACAGGGGTTATTTATTGTTCTATTTCACTTTTTCATGTCAGAAAAAAAATCATTAAGCACACAAGCCTTGTAAACAGGCTTGGGGAACAATAAATCTTTGTTTTTCCTTGCAGGAGGGAATGAAACAGTGAATTATAGATAAATACAATTGTCTAAAAAGTCTAATATTCTTATATCTGCTATGTTGACTGGGAGCACTTTAAAAATGCACATTGTAGTTTTGACTTTCCTCCCATTTTACACAGCTGTTTCTTGAAGGTGATGAAATTCAGGTTCCCTCTGACAAGCTCTTACTGCACATTTTCACTAGCAGACAGCAGGGGGTGCTGTGGATCCATTTATATCAACAAAATTGCTACGATTGCAGCTAGTTGAGAAAATGGAGCACTTCACATAATATTTGTGAAATGGCACACTTCTTTTCAATAAGACGGAAGAATGCCAGAGTCCTGAGCTTTCAGATAGCTTTTATATGTTCTGTAAAAGTGTGTAGGCATCTGAGCCCAGCACTGTACACTAAATAACCTCATGTCATTACAGTCCAGAAGAGTGTTTTTGTAAGCACCTTATTTAGCTAGGTAGTCTAGCTTTCTATGAGAAGGTTTTGTGTCTAACCTTGCTATACAGTTAAAACTTAAATGCTGTCACCATGTTCTACAAGTAGTTTTGGTTGAAATAATGGTTAAAGTGTTTACCTCATAGACAGAAGGCACAGGGTTTGATTCTCACCAAAGGAGAGCAGCTAGGCTACAACTAGACTAGTACTTAACTATGAGGAGCTCGTTTGAACCATCTGTTCAAAGCAAGTGCGATGGAGACATAGGTTAAAACAATGATACAATAGTTCTTCGGTTCAATTGCAAAATGTGCAGGTTTGGTATGTTTGATACTACCTCAGGACGACAAGAATGTTGCAAGTGTAATTATGTCCCCCTTTCTGTACAGCCATGCAACATTCACAAGCTTATTCTGAGTCTATTACACCAGTAATATCTGCCATTGCTGCCAGCTGTGTGATATGCTTGCATACCACCCTGTATTTATAATGACATTAGCATAGTATAT
>NC_056740.1:454294993-454379993 GCF_019279795.1 Protopterus annectens
CTAACAAAGGACCCATCTTAAGCCATGTTGAAGCACACTTCCCAACAAAGGACCCATCTTAAGCCATGTTGAAGCACACTTCCCAACAAAGGACCCATCTTAAGCTGTGTTGAAGCACACTCCCCTAACAAAGGACCCATCTTAAGCCATGTTGAAGCACATTTCCCTAACAAAGGACCCATCTTAAGCTGTGCTGAAGCACACTCCCCTAACAAAGGACCCATCTTAAGCTGTGCTGAAGCACACTTCCCAACAAAGGACCCATCTTAAGCTGTGCTGAAGCACACTCCCCTAACAAAGGACCCATCTTAAGCCGTTCTGAAGCACACTCCCCTAACAAAGGACCCATCTTAAGCTGTGTTGAAGCACACTTCCCTAACAAAGGACCCATCTTAAGCCGTGTTGAATCACACTCCCCTAACAAAGGACCTATCTTAAGCCGTGTTGCAGCACACTCCCCTAACAAAGAACCCATCTTAAGCCGTGTTGAAGCACACTCCCCTAACAAAGGACCCATCTTAAGCCGTGTTGAAGCACACTTCCCTAACAAAGGACCCATCTTAAGCCGTGTTGAAGCACACTTCCCTAACAAAGGACCCATCTTAAGCTGTGTTGAAGCACACTCCCCTAACAAAGGACCCATCTTAAGCTGTGTTGAAGCACACTCCCCTAACAAAGGATCCATCTTAAGCCATGTTGAAGCACACTTCCCTAACAAAGGACCCATCTTAAGCTGTGCTGAAGCACACTTCCTGACAAAGGACCCATCTTAAGCCATGCTGAAGCACACTCCCCTAACAAAGGACCCATCTTAAGCTGTGTTGAAGCACACTCCCCTAACAAAGGACCCATCTTAGGCTGTGTTGAAGCACACTCCCCTAACAAAGGACCCATCTTAAGCCATGTTGAAGCACACTCCCCTAACAAAGGACCCATCTTAAGCCATGTTGAAGCACACTTCCCTAACAAAGGACCCATCTTAAGCTGTGCTGAAGCACACTCCCCTAACAAAGGACCCATCTTAAGCTGTGTTGAAGCACACTTCCCTAACAAAGGACCCATCTTAAGCCATGCTGAAGCATACTCCCCTAACAAAGGACCCATCTTAAGCTGTGTTGAAGCACACTTCCCTAACAAAGGACCCATCTTAAGCTGTGTTGAAGCACACTTCCCTAACAAAGGACCCATCTTAAGCTGTGTTGAAGCACACTCCCCTAACAAAGGACCCATCTTAAGCCATGTTGAAGCACACTCCCCTAACAAAGGACCCATCTTAAGCCATGCTGAAGCACACTTCCCTAACAAAGGACCCATCTTAAGCTGTGCTGAAGCACACTCCCCTAACAAAGGACCCATCTTAAGCCATGCTGAAGCACACTCCCCTAACAAAGGACCCATCTTAAGCTGTGCTGAAGCACACTTCCCAACAAAAGACCCATCTTAAGCTGTGCTGAAGCACACTCCCCTAACAAAGGACCCATCTTAAGCCATGTTGAAGCACACTCCCCTAACAAAGGACCCATCTTAAGCTGTGCTGAAGCACACTTCCCAACAAAGGACCCATCTTAAGCTGTGTTGAAGCACACTTCCCTAACAAAGGACCCATCTTAAGCCATGCTGAAGCACACTCCCCTAACAAAGGACCCATCTTAAGCTGTGTTGAAGCACACTTCCCTAACAAAGGACCCATCTTAAGCTGTGTTGAAGCACACTTCCCTAACAAAGGACCCATCTTAAGCTGTGTTGAAGCACACTCCCCTAACAAAGGACCCATCTTAAGCCATGTTTAAGCACACTCCCCTAACAAAGGACCCATCTTAAGCCGTGCTGAAGCACACTTCCCTAACAAAGGACCCATCTTAAGCTGTGCTGAAGCACACTCCCCTAACAAAGGACCCATCTTAAGCTGTGCTGAAGCACACTCCCCTAACAAAGGACCCATCTTAAGCTGTGCTGAAGCACACTTCCCAACAAAGGACCCATCTTAAGCTGTGCTGAAGCACACTTCCCTAACAAAGGACCCATCTTAAGCCATGTTGAAGCACACTCCCCTAACAAAGGACCCATCTTAAGCTGTGCTGAAGCACACTTCCCAACAAAGAACCCATCTTAAGCTGTGCTGAAGCACACTCCCCTAACAAAGGACCCATCTTAAGCCATGCTGAAGCACACTTCCCAACAAAGGACCCATCTTAAGTTGCTTGATATGAATACCTCATTTCATTCTCATTGTTTCTTAAGCTATAATTCTGCCATGCAACTGGCAAGTATTTTTCATTCCTATCTCATACTTCATGTATCACTTAATTCAATAAATATTCCAGCACCTTTTGTTAAAAAAACTTTATTCCCACTAAAAAGAAGATATGGTGTTTAAGGGTTCTGATACTGTAATCCACTCCACTGTCCACCACTAAGCTGAATCCTTTAATGCTAAATGGATGAAAGTATATGAAAGGGCACACAAATACAAATCACGAAGCAAGTCACTAAGCACATCTTGGCCTCGAGAACATGCAGGAAATGGTGGGGAAGCACCTCCATCTTGGAAGAAAGATGGTGTACTAAAGACAGCAAAGAGCCCTCTGACCCCTTTCATATATACCCATCCTCAATTTTAAACCAAGATTATAAAGTTTTTATGTCTATAATGGCTAAAAGAATGGCAAAGGTTATGCCAAACTAACAACAGGCTAATTGTGCCATGCCAGGACATCAGCTGTGATCACCAAACTAACAACAGATTAATTGTGCCATGCCAGGACATCAGCTGTGATCACCAAACTAACAACAGGGTAATTGTGCCATACCAGAGCATCAGCTGTGATCACCAAATTTACAACATGCTAATTGTGCCATGCCATGACATCAGCTGTGATCACCAAACTTACAACAGGCTAATTGTGCCATGCCAGGATATCAGTTGTGATCATTAAACTAACAACAGGCTAATTGTGCCATGACAGGACATCAGCTGTGATCAAACTAACAACAGGATAATTGTGCCATGCCAGGACATCAGCTGTGATCACCAAACTAGCAAAAGGCTAATTTTGCCATGCCAGGACATCGGTTGTGATCACCAATCTAACAACAGGATAATTGTGCCATGTGAGGACATCAGCTGTGATCACCAAACTAACAACAGGCTAATTGTGCCATGCCAGGACATCAGCTGTGATCACCAAACTAACAACAGGCAAATTGTGCCATGCAGGACATCAGCTGTGATCAAATTAACAACAGGCTAATTGTGCCATGCCAGGACATCAGCTGTGATCACCAAACTAACAACAGGCAAATTGTGCCATGCCAGGGCTTCAGCTATGATTATCAATCTAACAACAGGCTAATTGTGCCATGCCAGGACATCAGCTGTGATCTCCAAACTAACAACAGGCTAATTGTGTCATGCCAGGACATCAGCTGTGATCACCAAACTAACAACAGGCTAATTGTACCATGCCAGGACATCACCTGTGATCAAACTAACAAATTGTGCCATGCCAGGACATCAGCTGTTATCACAAAACTAACAGGCTAATTGTGCGATGCCAGGGCATCAGCTGTAGTCACCAAACTAACAACAGGTGAATTGTGCCATGCCAGGACATCTGATGTGATCACCAAACTAACAACAGGCTAATTGTGCCATGCCAGGACATCAGCTGTGATCACCAAACTATCAACAGATTAATTGTGCCATGCCAGGACATCAGCTGTGATCAAACTAACAACAGGCTAATTGTGCCATGCCAGGACATCAGGTGTGATCACCAAACTAACAACAGGCTAATTGGGCCATTCCAGGGCATCAGCTGTGATCACCAAACTAACAACTGGCTAATTGTCCCATACCAGGACATCAGCTGTGATCAAACTAACAACAGCTAATTGTGCCATGCCAGGACATCAGCTGTGATCACCAAACTAACAACAGGGAAATTGTGCCATGCCAGGGCATCAGCTGTGATCACCAAACTAACAACAGGCTAATTGTGCCATACCAGGGCATCAGCTGTGATCACCAAACTTTCAACAGGCTAATTGTGCCATGCCACAACATCAGCTGTGATCACCAAACTAACAACAGGCTAATTGTGCCATGCCAGGACATCAGCTGTGATCACCAAACTAGCAACATATTAATTGTGCCATGCCAGGACATCAGCTGTGATCACCAAACTAACAACAGGGTAATTGTGCCATGCCAGGGCATCAGCTGTGATCACCAAACAAACTAACAGGCTAATTGTGCCATGCCAGGGCATCAGCAGTGATCACCAAACTAACAACAGGCTAATTGTGCCATGCCAGGACATCAGCTGCAATCACAAAACTAACAACAGACTAATTGTGCCATGCCAGGACATCAGCTGCAATCAAACTAACAGGCTAATTGTGCCATGTGAGGATATCAGCTGTGATCACCAAACTAAAAACAGGCTAACTGTGCCATACCAGGGCATCAGCTGTGATCACCAAACTAACAACAGGCTAATTATGGCATCCCAGGGCATCAGCTGTGATGACCAAATTAACAACAGGCTAATTGTGCCATGCCAGGACATCAGCTGTGATCACCAAACTAACAACAGGCTAATTGTGCCATGCCTGGACACCAGCTGTGATCAAACTAATAACAGGCTAATTGTACCATGCCAGGGCATCAGTTGTGATCACCAAACTAACAACAGGCTAATTGTGCCATGCCAGGGCATCAGTTGTGATAACCAAACTAACAACTGGCTAACTGTGCCATGCCAGGGCATCAGCTGTGATCACCAAACTAGCAACAGGCTAATTGTGCCATGCCAGGACATCAGCTGTGATCACCAAACTAACAACAGATTAATTGTGCCATGCCAGGACATCAGCTGTGATCACCAAACTAACAGCTGGCTAATTGTGCCATGCCAGGACATCGGCTGTGATCACCAAACTGACAGACAAATTGTGCCATGCCAGGGCTTCAGCTATGATTACCAATCTAACAACATGCTAATTTTGCCATGTCAGGACATCAGCTGTGATCACCAAACTAACAACAGGCTAATTGTGTCATGCCAGGACATCAGCTGTGATCACCAAACTAACAACAGGCTAATTGTCCCATGCCAGGACATCAGCTGTGATCAAACTAACAACAGGGTAATTGTGCCATGCTAGGACATCAGCTGTGATCACCAAACTAACAGGCTAATTGTGCCATGCCAGGGCATCAGCTGTGATCACCAAACTAACAACATGCTAATTGTGCCATGCCAGGACATCAGCTGTGATCACCAAACTAACAAGAGGCTAATTGTGCCATGCCAGGACATCAGCTGTGATCACAAAACTAACAACAGGCTAATTGTGCCATGCCAGGACATCAGGTGTGATCACCAAACTAACAACAGGCTAATTGGGCCATTCCAGGGCATCAGCTGTGATCACCAAACTAACAACTGGCTAATTGTCCCATACCAGGACATCAGCTGTGATCAAACTAACAACAGCTAATTGTGCCATGCCAGGACATCAGCTGTGATCACCAAACTAACAACAGGCTAATTGTGTCATGCCAGGACATCAGCTGTGATCACCAAACTAACAACAGGCTAATTTTGCCATGCCAGGACATCAGTTGAAATCACCAAACTAACAACAGGCTAATTGTGCCATACGAGGACATCAGCTGTGATCAGAAAACTAACAACAGGCTAATTGTGCCATGCCAGGACATCAGCTGTGATCACCAAACTAACAACAGGCAAATTGTGTCATGCCAGGACATCAGCTGTGATCAAACTAACAACAGGCTAATTGTGCCATGCCAGGACATCAGCTGTGATCACCAAACTAACAACAGGCAAATTGTGCCATGCCAGGGCTTCAGCTATGATTACCAATCTAACAACAGGCTAATTGTACCATGCCAGGACATCAGCTGTGATCTCCAAACTAACAACAGGCTAATTGTGTCATGCCAGGACATCAGCTGTGATCACCAAACTAACAACAGGCTAATTGTGCCATGCCAGGACAACAGCTGTGATGAAACTAAGAACAGGGTAATTGTGCCATGCCAGGACATCAGCTGTGATCACCAAACTAACAGGCTAATTGTGCCATGCCAGGGCATGAGCTGTGGTCACCAAACTAACAACAGGCTAATTGTGCCATTCCAGGGCATCAGCTGTGATCACCAAACTAACAACTGGCTAACTGGCATGCCAGGGCATCAGCTGTGATGACCAAACTAACAACAGGGTAATTGTGCCATGCCAGGGCATCAGCTGTGATCACCAAACTAACAACAGGCTAATTGTCCCATACCAGGGCATCAGCTGTGATCACCGAACTAATAACAGGCTAACTGTGCCATGCCAGGACATCAGCTATGATCACCAAACTAACAACAGGCTAATTGTGCCATGCCAGGACATCAGCTGTGATCACCAAACTAACAACAGGCTAATTGTGCTATGCCAGGACATCAGCTGTGATCACCAAACTAACAACAGGCTAATTGTGCCATGGTAGGACATCAGCTGTGATCACCAAACTAACAACAGGCTAATTGTGCTATGCCAGGACATCAGCTGTGATCACCAGACTAACAACAGTTTAATTGTGCCATGCAAGGACATCAGCTGTGATCACCAAACTAACAACAGGCTAACTGTGTCATGTCAGGACATCAGCTGTGATCACCAAACTAACAACAGGCTAATTGTGCCATGCCAGGACATCAGCTGTGATCAAACCAACAACAGGGTAATTGTTCCATGCCAGGACATCAGCTGTGATCCACCAAACTAACAGGCTAATTGTGCCATGCCAGGGCATCAGCTGTGATCACCAAACTAACAGCAGGCTAGTTGTGCCATGCCAGGACATCAACTGTGATCACCAAACTAACAACAGGCTAATTGTGCCATGCCAGGACATCAGCTGTGATCAAACTAACACCAGCTAATTGTGCCATGCAAGGACATCAGCTGTGATCACCAAACTAACAACAGGCTAATTATGCCATGCCAGGGCATCAGCTGTGATCACCAAACTAACAACAGGCTAATTGTGCCATGCCAGGACACCAGCTGTGATCAAACTAATAACAGGCTAATTGTACCATGCCAGGGCATCAGTTGTGATCACCAAACTAACAACAGGCTAATTGTGCTATGCCAGGGCATCAGCTGTGATCACCAAACTAACAACTGGCTAACTGTGCCATGCCAGGGCATCAGCTGTGATCACTAAACTAGCAACAGGCTAATTGTGCCATGCTAGGACATCGGCTGTGATCACCAAACTAACAGGCAAATTGTGCCATGCCAGGGCTTCAGCTATGATTACCAATCTAACAACAGGCTAATTTTGCCATGCCAGGACATCAGCTGTGATCAAACTAACAACAGCTAACTGTGCCATGCCAGGACATCAGCTGTGATCACCAAACTAACAACAGGCTAATTGTGTCATGCCAGGACATCAGCTGTGATCACCAAACTAACAACAGGCTAATTGTGCCATGCCAGGACATCAGCTGTGATCAAACTAACAACAGGGTAAATGTGCCATGGCAGGACATCAGCTGTGATCACCAAACTAACAACAGGCTAATTGTGCCATGCCAGGACATCAGCTGTGATAACCAAACTAACAACAGGCTAATTGTGCCATGCCAGGACATCAGCTGTGATCACCAAACTAACAACAGATTAATTGTGCCATGCCAGGGCATCAGCTGTGATCACCAAACTAACAACAGGGTAATTGTGCCATACCAGGGCATCAGATGTGATCACCAAACTTACAACAGGCTAATTGTGCCATGCCACGACATCAGCTGTGATCACCAAACTTACAACAGGCTAATTGTGCCATGCCAGGGTATCAGCTGTGATCACCAAACTAAGAACAGGGTAATTGTGCCATGCCAGGACATCAGCTGTGATCAAACTAACAACAGGGTAATTGTGCCATGCCAGGACATCAGCTGTGATCACCAAACTAGCAACAGGCTAATTTTGCCATGCCAGGACATCGGTTGTGATCACCAAACTAACAACAGGCTAATTGTGCCGTGCAAGGACAACAGCTGTGATCACCAAACTAACAACAGGCTAATTGTGCCATGCCAGCACATCAGCTGTGATCACCAAACTAACAACAGGCAAATTGTGCCATGCCAGGACATCAGCTGTGATCAAACTAACAACAGGCTAGTTGTGCCATGCCAGGACATCAGCTGTGATCACCAAACTAAAACAGGCAAATTGTGCCATGCCAGGGCTTCAGCTATGATTACCTATCTATCAACAGGCTAATTGTGCCATGCCAGGACATCAGCTGTGATCTCCAAACTAACAACAGGCTAATTGTGTCATGCCAGGACATCAGCTGTGATCACCAAACTAACAACAGACTAATTGTGCCCTGCCAGGACATCAGCTGTGATGAAACTAACAACAGGGTAATTGTGCCATGCCAGGACATCAGCTGTGATCACCAAACTAACAGGCTAATTGTGCCATGCCAGGGCATGAGCTGTGGTCACCAAACTAACAACAGGCTAATTGTGCCATTCCAGGGCATCAGCTGTGATCACCAAACTAACAAATGGCTAACTGTGGCATGCCAGTGCATCAGCTGTGATGACCAAACTAACAACAGGGTAATTGTGCCATGCCAGGGCATCAGCTGTGATCACCAAACTAACAACAGGCTAATTGTCCCATACCAGGGCATCAGCTGTGATCACCAAACTAATAACAGGCTAATTGTGCCATGCCAGGACATCAGCTATGATCACCAAACTAACAACAGGCTAATTGTGCCATGCCAGGACATCAGCTGTGATCACCAATCTAACAACAGGCTAATTGTGCTATGCCAGGACATCAGCTGTGATAACCAAACTAACAACAGGCTAATTGTGCCATGCCAGGACATCAGCTGTGATCACCAAACAAACAACAGGCTAATTGTGCTATGCCAGGACATCAGCTGTGATCACCAGACTAACAACAGTTTAATTGTGCCATGCAAGGACATCAGCTGTGATCACCAAACTAACAACAGGCTAACTGTGTCATGTCAGGACATCAGCTGTGATCACCAAACTAACAACAGGCTAATTGTGCCATTCCAGGACATCAGCTGTGATCAAACCAACAACAGGGTAATTGTGCCATGCCAGGACATCAGCTGTGATCCACCAAACTAACAGGCTAATTGTGCCATGCCAGGGCATCAGCTGTGATCACCAAATTAACAGCAGGCTAGTTGTGCCATGCCAGGACATCAACTGTGATCACCAAACTAACAACAGGCTAATTGTGCCATGCCAGGACATCAGCTGTGATCAAACTAACACCAGCTAATTGTGCCATACAAGGACATCAGCTGTGATCACCAAACTAACAACAGGCTAATTATGCCATGCCAGGGCATCAGCTGTGATCACCAAACTAACAACAGGCTAATTGTGCCATGCCAGGACACCAGCTGTGATCAAACTAATAACAGGCTAATTGTACCATGCCAGGGCATCAGTTGTGATCACCAAACTAACAACAGGCTAATTGTGCCATGCCAGGACACCAGCTGTGATCAAACTAATAACAGGCTAATTGTACCATGCCAGGGCATCAGTTGTGATCACCAAACTAACAACAGGCTAATTGTGCCATGCCAGGGCATCAGCTGTGATAACCAAACTAACAACTGGCTAACTGTGCCATGCCAGGGCATCAGCTGTGATCACCAAACTAGCAACAGGCTAATTGTGCCATGCCAGGACATCAGCTGTGATCACCAAACTAACAACAGATTAATTGTGCCATGCCAGGACATCAGCTGTGATCACCAAACTAACAGCTGGCTAATTGTGCCATGCCAGGACATCGGCTGTGATCACCAAACTGACAGACAAATTGTGCCATGCCAGGGCTTCAGCTATGATTACCAATCTAACAACAGGCTAATTTTGCCATGTCAGGACATCAGCTGTGATCACCAAACTAACAACAGGCTAATTGTGTCATGCCAGGACATCAGCTGTGATCACCAAACTAACAACAGGCTAATTGTCCCATGCCAGGACATCAGCTGTGATCAAACTAACAATAGGGTAATTGTGCCATGCTAGGACATCAGCTGTGATCACCAAACTAACAGGCTAATTGTGCCATGCCAGGGCATCAGCTGTGATCACCAAACTAACAACATGCTAATTGTGCCATGCCAGGACATCAGCTGTGATCACCAAACTAACAAGAGGCTAATTGTGCCATGCCAGGACATCAGCTGTGATCACAACACTAACAACAGGCTAATTGTGCCATGCTAGGACATCAGCTGTGATCAAACTAACAACAGGGTAAATGTGCCATGGCAGGACATCAGCTGTGATCACCAAACTAACAAGAGGCTAATTGTGCCATGCCAGGACATCAGCTGTGATAACCAAACTAACAACAGGCTAATTGTGCCATGCCAGGACATCAGCTGTGATCACCAAACTAACAACAGATTAATTGTGCCATGCCAGGACATCAGCTGTGATCACCAAACTAACAACAGGGTAATTGTGCCATACCAGGGCATCAGATGTGATCACCAAACTTACAACAGGCTAATTGTGCCATGCCACGACATCAGCTGTGATCACCAAACTTACAACAGGCTAATTGTGCCATGCCAGGGTATCAGCTGTGATCACCAAACTAAGAACAGGGTAATTGTGCCATGCCAGGACATCAGCTGTGATCAAACTAACAACAGGGTAATTGTGCCATGCCAGGACATCAGCTGTGATCACCAAACTAGCAACAGGCTAATTTTGCCATGCCAGGACATCGGTTGTGATCACCAAACTAACAACAGGCTAATTGTGCCGTGCAAGGACAACAGCTGTGATCACCAAACTAACAACAGGCTAATTGTGCCATGCCAGCACATCAGCTGTGATCACCAAACTAACAACAGGCAAATTGTGCCATGCCAGGACATCAGCTGTGATCAAACTAACAACAGGCTAGTTGTGCCATGCCAGGACATCAGCTGTGATCACCAAACTAAAAACAGGCAAATTGTGCCATGCCAGGGCTTCAGCTATGATTACCTATCTATCAACAGGCTAATTGTGCCATGCCAGGACATCAGCTGTGATCTCCAAACTAACAACAGGCTAATTGTGTCATGCCAGGACATCAGCTGTGATCACCAAACTAACAACAGACTAATTGTGCCCTGCCAGGACATCAGCTGTGATGAAACTAACAACAGGGTAATTGTGCCATGCCAGGACATCAGCTGTGATCACCAAACTAACAGGCTAATTGTGCCATGCCAGGGCATGAGCTGTGGTCACCAAACTAACAACAGGCTAATTGTGCCATTCCAGGGCATCAGCTGTGATCACCAAACTAACAAATGGCTAACTGTGACATGCCAGTGCATCAGCTGTGATGACCAAACTAACAACAGGGTAATTGTGCCATGCCAGGGCATCAGCTGTGATCACCAAACTAACAACAGGCTAATTGTCCCATACCAGGGCATCAGCTGTGATCACCAAACTAATAACAGGCTAATTGTGCCATGCCAGGACATCAGCTATGATTACCAAACTAACAACAGGCTAATTGTGCCATGCCAGGACATCAGCTGTGATCACCAATCTAACAACAGGCTAATTGTGCTATGCCAGGACATCAGCTGTGATCACCAAACTAACAACAGGCTAATTGTGCCATGCCAGGACATCAGCTGTGATCACCAAACTAACAACAGGCTAATTGTGCTATGCCAGGACATCAGCTGTGATCACCAGACTAACAACAGTTTAATTGTGCCATGCAAGGACATCAGCTGTGATCACCAAACTAACAACAGGCTAACTGTGTCATGTCAGGACATCAGCTGTGATCACCAAACTAACAACAGGCTAATTGTGCCATTCCAGGACATCAGCTGTGATCAAACCAACAACAGGGTAATTGTGCCATGCCAGGACATCAGCTGTGATCCACCAAACTAACAGGCTAATTGTGCCATGCCAGGGCATCAGCTGTGATCACCAAATTAACAGCAGGCTAGTTGTGCCATGCCAGGACATCAACTGTGATCACCAAACTAACAACAGGCTAATTGTGCCATGCCAGGACATCAGCTGTGATCAAACTAACACCAGCTAATTGTGCCATACAAGGACATCAGCTGTGATCACCAAACTAACAACAGGCTAATTATGCCATGCCAGGGCATCAGCTGTGATCACCAAACTAACAACAGGCTAATTGTGCCATGCCAGGACACCAGCTGTGATCAAACTAATAACAGGCTAATTGTACCATGCCAGGGCATCAGTTGTGATCACCAAACTAACAACAGGCTAATTGTGCCATGCCAGGACACCAGCTGTGATCAAACTAATAACAGGCTAATTGTACCATGCCAGGGCATCAGTTGTGATCACCAAACTAACAACAGGCTAATTGTGCCATGCAGGGCATCAGCTGTGATAACCAAACTAACAACTGGCTAACTGTGCCATGCCAGGGCATCAGCTGTGATCACCAAACTAGCAACAGGCTAATTGTGCCATGCCAGGACATCAGCTGTGATCACCAAACTAACAACAGATTAATTGTGCCATGCCAGGACATCAGCTGTGATCACCAAACTAACAGCTGGCTAATTGTGCCATGCCAGGACATCGGCTGTGATCACCAAACTGACAGACAAATTGTGCCATGCCAGGGCTTCAGCTATGATTACCAATCTAACAACAGGCTAATTTTGCCATGTCAGGACATCAGCTGTGATCACCAAACTAACAACAGGCTAATTGTGTCATGCCAGGACATCAGCTGTGATCACCAAACTAACAACAGGCTAATTGTCCCATGCCAGGACATCAGCTGTGATCAAACTAACAATAGGGTAATTGTGCCATGCTAGGACATCAGCTGTGATCACCAAACTAACAGGCTAATTGTGCCATGCCAGGGCATCAGCTGTGATCACCAAACTAACAACATGCTAATTGTGCCATGCCAGGACATCAGCTGTGATCACCAAACTAACAAGAGGCTAATTGTGCCATGCCAGGACATCAGCTGTGATCACAACACTAACAACAGGCTAATTGTGCCATGCTAGGACATCAGCTGTGATCACCAAACTAACAACAGATTAATTGTGCCATGCCAGGACATCAGCTGTGATCACCAAACTAACAAAAGGGTAATTGTGCCATACCAGGGCATCAGCTGTGATCACCAAACTTACAACAGGCTAATTGTGCCATGCCACAACATCAGCTGTGATCACCAAACTTACAACAGGCTAATTGTGCCATGCCAGGGTATCAGCTGTGATCACCAAACTAACAACAGGCTAATTTTGCCATGCCAGGACATCAGTTGAAATCACCAAACTAACAACAGGCTAATTGTGCCATACGAGGACATCAGCTGTGATCAGAAAACTAACAACAGGCTTATTGTGCCATGCCAGGACATCAGCTGTGATCACCAAACTAACAACAGGCAAATTGTGTCATGCCAGGACATCAGCTGTGATCAAACTAACAACAGGCTAATTGTGCCATGCCAGGACATCAGCTGTGATCACCAAACTAACAACAGGCAAATTGTGCCATGCCAGGGCTTCAGCTATGATTACCAATCTAACAACAGGCTAATTGTACCATGCCAGGACATCAGCTGTGATCTCCAAACTAACAACAGGCTAATTGTGTCATGCCAGGACATCAGCTGTGATCACCAAACTAACAACAGGCTAATTGTGCCATGCCAGGACATCAGCTGTGATGAAACTAAGAACAGGGTAATTGTGCCATGCCAGGACATCAGCTGTGATCACCAAACTAACAGGCTAATTGTGCCATGCCAGGGCATGAGCTGTGGTCACCAAACTAACAACAGGCTAATTGTGCCATTCCAGGGCATCAGCTGTGATCACCAAACTAACAACTGGCTAACTGTGGCATGCCAGGGCATCAGCTGTGATGACCAAACTAACAACAGGGTAATTGTGCCATGCCAGGGCATCAGCTGTGATCACCAAACTAACAACATGCTAATTGTCCCATACCAGGGCATCAGCTGTGATCACCAAACTAATAACAGGCTAATTGTGCCATGCCAGGACATCAGCTATGATCACCAAACTAACAACAGGCTAATTGTGCCATGCCAGGACATCAGCTGTGATCACCAAACTAACAACAGGCTAATTGTGCTATGCCAGGACATCAGCTGTGATCACCAAACTAACAACAGGCTAATTGTGCCATGCCAGGACATCAGCTGTGATCACCAAACTAACAACAGGCTAATTGTGCTATGCCAGGACATCAGCTGTGATCACCAGACTAACAACAGTTTAATTGTGCCATGCAAGGACATCAGCTGTGATCACCAAACTAACAACAGGCTAACTGTGTCATGTCAGGACATCAGCTGTGATCACCAAACTAACAACAGGCTAATTGTGCCATGCCAGGACATCAGCTGTGATCAAACCAACAACAGGGTAATTGTGCCATGCCAGGACATCAGCTGTGATCCACCAAACTAACAGGCTAACTGTGCCATGCCAGGGCATCAGCTGTGATCACCAAACTAACAGCAGGCTAGTTGTGCCATGCCAGGACATCAACTGTGATCACCAAACTAACAACAGGCTAATTGTGCCATGCCAGGACATCAGCTGTGATCAAACTAACACCAGCTAATTGTGCCATGCAAGGACATCAGCTGTGATCACCAAACTAACAACAGGCTAATTATGCCATGCCAGGGCATCAGCTGTGATCACCAAACTAACAACAGGCTAATTGTGCCATGCCAGGACACCAGCTGTGATCAAACTAATAACAGGCTAATTGTACCATGCCAGGGCAACAGTTGTGATCACCAAACTAACAACAGGCTAATTGTGCCATGCCAGGGCATCAGCTGTGATCACCAAACTAACAACTGGCTAACTGTGCCATGCCAGGGCATCAGCTGTGATCACCAAACTAGCAACAGGCTAATTGTGCCATGCTAGGACACCGGCTGTGATCACCAAACTAACAGGCAAATTGTGCCATGCCAGGGCTTCAGCTATGATTACCAATCTAACAACAGGCTAATTTTGCCATGCCAGGACATCAGCTATGATCAAACTAACAACAGCTAATTGTGCCATGCCAGGACATCAGCTGTGATCACCAAACTAACAACAGGCTAATTGTGTCATGCCAGGACATCAGCTGTGATCACCAAACTAACAACAGGCTAATTGTGCCATGCCAGGACATCAGCTGTGATCAAACTAACAACAGGGTAATTGTGCCATGGCAGGACATCAGCTGTGATCACCAAACTAACAGGCTAATTGTGCCATGCCAGGGCATCAGCTGTAATCACCAAACTAACAACAGGCTAATTGTGCCATGCCAGGACATCAACTGTGATCACCAAACTAACAACAGGCTAATTGTGCCATGCCAGGACATCAGCTGTGATAACCAAACTAACAACAGGCTAATTGTGCCATGCCAGGACATCAGCTGTGATCACCAAACTAACAACAGATTAATTGTGCCATGCCAGGACATCAGCTGTGATCACCAAACTAACAACAGGGTAATTGTGCCATACCAGGGCATCAGCTGTGATCACCAAACTTACAACAGGCTAATTGTGCTATGCCACGACATCAGCTGTGATCACCAAACTTACAACAGGCTAATTGTGCCATGCCAGGGTATCAGCTGTGATCACCAAACTAAGAACAGGGTAATTGTGCCATGCCAGGACATCAGCTGTGATCAAACTAACAACAGGGTAATTGTGCCATGCCAGGACATCAGCTGTGATCACCAAACTAGCAACAGGCTAATTTTGCCATGCCAGGACATCGGTTGTGATCACCAAACTAACAACAGGCTAATTGTGCCGTGCAAGGACAACAGCTGTGATCACCAAACTAACAACAGGCTAATTGTGCCATGCCAGCACATCAGCTGTGATCACCAAACTAACAACAGGCAAATTGTGCCATGCCAGGACATCAGCTGTGATCAAACTAACAACAGGCTAGTTGTGCCATGCCAGGACATCAGCTGTGATCACCAAACTAACAACAGGCAAATTGTGCCATGCCAGGACATCAGCTATGATTACCTATCTATCAACAGGCTAATTGTGCCATGCCAGGACATCAGCTGTGATCTCCAAACTAACAACAGGCTAATTGTGTCATGCCAGGACATCAGCTGTGATCACCAAACTAACAACAGACTAATTGTGCCCTGCCAGGACATCAGCTGTGATGAAACTAACAACAGGGTAATTGTGCCATGCCAGGACATCAGCTGTGATCACCAAACTAACAGGCTAATTGTGCCATGCCAGGGCATGAGCTGTGGTCACCAAACTAACAACAGGCTAATTGTGCCATTCCAGGGCATCAGCTGTGATCACCAAACTAACAACTGGCTAACTGTGGCATGCCAGGGCATCAGCTGTGATGACCAAACTAACAACAGGGTAATTGTGCCATGCCAGGGCATCAGCTGTGATCACCAAACTAACAACAGGCTAATTGTCCCATACCAGGGCATCAGCTGTGATCACCAAACTAATAACAGGCTAATTGTGCCATGCCAGGACATCAGCTATGATCACCAAACTAACAACAGGCTAATTGTGCCATGCCAGGACATCAGCTGTGATCACCAAACTAACAACAGGCTAATTGTGCTATGCCAGGACATCAGCTGTGATCACCAAACTAACAACAGGCTAATTGTGCCATGCCAGGACATCAGCTGTGATCACTAAACTAACAACAGGCTAATTGTGCTATGCCAGGACATCAGCTGTGATCACCAGACTAACAACAGTTTAATTGTGCCATGCAAGGACATCAGCTGTGATCACCAAACTAACAACAGGCTAACTCTGTCATGTCAGGACATCAGCTGTGATCACCAAACTAACAACAGGCTAATTGTGCCATGCCAGGATATCAGCTGTGATCAAACCAACAACAGGGTAATTGTGCCATGCCAGGACATCAGCTGTGATCCATCAAACTAACAGGCTAATTGTGCCATGCCAGGACATCAACTGTGATCACCAAACTAACATCAGGCTAATTGTGCCATGCCAGGACATCAGCTGTGATCAAACTAACAACAGGCTAATTGTGCCATACAAGGACATCAGCTGTGATCACCAAACTAACAACAGGCTAATTGTGCCATGCCAGGGCATCAGCTGTGATCACCAAACTAACAACTGGCTAACTGTGCCATGCCAGGGCATCAGCTGTGATCACCAAACTAGCAACAGGCTAATTGTGCCATGCCAGGACATCAGCTGTGATCACCAAACTAACAACAGGCAAATTGTGCCATGCCAGGGCTTCAGCTATGATTACCAATCTAACAACAGGCTAATTGTGCAATGCCAGGACATCAGCTGTGATCTCCAAACTAACAACATGATAATTGTGTCACGCCAGGACATCAGCTGTGATCACCAAACTAACAACAGGCTAATTGTGCCATGCCAGGACATCAGCTGTGATCACCAAACTAACAACAGGCTAATTGTGCCATGCCAGGACATCAGCTGTGATCAAACTAACAACAGGCTAATTGTGCCATGCCAGGACATCAGCTGTGATCACCAAACTAACAACAGGCTAATTGTGCCATGCCAGGACATCAGCTGTGATCACCAAACTAACAACAGGCTAATTGTGCCATGCCAGGACATCAGCTGTGATCACCAAACTAACAACAGGCTAATTGTGCCATGCCAGGACATCAGCTGTGATCACCAAACTAACAACAGATTAATTGTGCCATGCCAGGACATCAGCTGTGATCAAACTAACAACAGGCTAATTGTGCAATGCCAGGACATCAGCTGTGATCTCCAATCTAACAACAGGCTAATTGTGCAATGCCAGGACATCAGCTGTGATCTCCAAACTAACAACATGATAATTGTGTCACGCCAGGACATCAGCTGTGATCACCAAACTAACAACAGGCTAATTGTGCCATGCCAGGACATCAGCTGTGATCACCAAACTAACAGGCTAATTGTGCCATGCCAGGGCATCAGCTGTGATCACCAAACTAACAACAGGCTAATTGTGCCATGCCAGGACATCAGCTGTGATCACCAAACTAACAACAGGCTAATTGTGCCATGCCAGGACATCAGCTGTGATCACCAAACTAACAACAGATTAATTGTGCCATGCCAGGACATCAGCTGTGATCAAACTAACAACAGGCTAATTGTGCCATGCCAGGACATCAGCTGTGATCACCAAACTAACAACAGGCTAATTGTGCCATGCCAGGACATCAGCTGTGATCACCAAACTAACAACAGGCTAATTGTGCCATGCCAGGACATCAGCTGTGATCACCAAACTAACAACAGGCTAATTGTGCCATGCCAGGACATCAGCTGTGATCACCAAACTAACAACAGGCTAATTGTGCCATGCCAGGACATCAGCTGTGATGAAACTAACAACAGGGTAATTGTGCCATGCCAGGACATCAGCTGTGATCACCAAACTAACAACAGGCTAATTGTGCCATGCCAGGACATCAGCTGTGATCACCAAACTAACAACAGGCTAATTGTGCCATGCCAGGACATCAGCTGTGATCACCAAACTAACAACAGGCTAATTGTGCCATGCCAGGACATCAGCTGTGATAACCAAACTAACAACAGGCTAATTGTGCCATGCCAGGGCATCAGCTGTGATCACCAAACTAACAACAGGCTAATTGTGCCATGCCAGGACATCAGCTGTGATCACCAAACTAACAACAGGCTAATTGTGCCATGCCAGGACATCAGCTGTGATTACCAAACTAACAACAGATTAATTGTGCCATGCCAGGACATCAGCTGTGATCACCAAACTAACAACAGGCTAATTGTGCCATGCCAGGACATCAGCTGTGATCACCAAACTAACAACAGGCTAATTGTGCCGTTCCAGGGCATCAGCTGTGATCACCAAACTAACAACTGGCTAATTGTGCCATGCCAGGGCATCAGCTGTGATCACCAAACTAACAACAGGCTAATTGTGCCATGCCAGGACATCAGCTGTGATCACCAAACTAACAACAGGCTAATTGTGCCGTTCCAGGGCATCAGCTGTGATCATCAAACTAACAACTGGCTAACTGTGCCATGCCAGGACATCAGCTGTGATCACCAAACTAACAACATGCTAATTGTGCCATGCCAGGACATCAGCTGTGATCACCAAACTAACAACAGGCTAATTGTGCCATGCCAGGACATCAGCTGTGATCACCAAACTAACAACAGGCTAATTGTGCCATGCCAGGACATCAGCTGTGATCACCAAACTAACAACAGGCTAATTGTGCCATGCCAGGACATCAGCTGTGATCACCAAACTAACAACAGGCTAATTGTGCCATGCCAGGACATCAGCTGTGATCACCAAACTAACAACAGGCTAATTGTGCCATGCCAGGACATCAGCTGTGATCTCCAAACTAACAACAGGCTAATTGTGTCATGCCAGGACATCAGCTGTGATCACCAAACTAACAACAGACTAATTGTGCCATGCCAGGACATCAGCTGTGATCACCAAACTAACAGGCTAATTGTGCCATGCCAGGGCATCAGCTATGGTCACCAAACTAACAACAAGCTAATTGTGCCATGCCAGGACATCAGCTGTGATCACCAAACTAACAACAGGCTAATTGTGCCATGCCAGGACATCAGCTGTGATCACCAAACTAACAACAGATTAATTGTGCCATGCCAGGACATCAGCTGTGATCAAACTAACAACAGGCTAATTGTGCCATGCCAGGACATCAGCTGTGATCACCAAACTAACAACAGGCAAATTGTGCCATGCCAGGGCTTCAGCTATGATTACCAATCTAACAACAGGCTAATTGTGCAATGCCAGGACATCAGCTGTAATCACCAAACTAACAACAGGCTAATTGTGCCATGCCAGGACATCAGCTGTGATCACCAAACTAACAACAGGCTAATTGTGCCATGCCAGGACATCAGCTGTGATCACCAAACTAACAACTGGCTAATTGTGCCATGCCAGGACATCAGCTATGATCAAACTAACAACAGGCTAATTGTGCCATGCCAGGACATCAGCTGTGATCACCAAACTAACAACAGGCTAATTGTGCCATGCCAGGACATCAGCTGTGATCACCAAACTAACAACAGGCTAATTGTGCCATGCCAGGACATCAGCTGTGATCACCAAACTAACAACAGGCTAATTGTGCCATGCCAGGACATCAGCTGTGATGAAACTAACAACAGGGTAATTGTGCCATGCCAGGACATCAGCTGTGATCACCAAACTAACAACAGGCTAATTGTGCCATGCCAGGACATCAGCTGTGATCACCAAACTAACAACAGGCTAATTGTGCCATGCCATCAGCTGTGATCTCCAAACTAACAACATGATAATTGTGTCACGCCAGGACATCAGCTGTGATCACCAAACTAACAACAGGCTAATTGTGCCATGCCAGGACATCAGCTGTGATGAAACTAACAACAGGCTAATTGTGCCATGCCAGGACATCAGCTGTGATCACCAAACTAACAACAGGCTAATTGTGCCATGCCAGGACATCAGCTGTGATCACCAAACTAACAACAGATTAATTGTGCCATGCCAGGACATCAGCTCTGATCAAACTAACAACAGGCTAATTGTGCCATGCCAGGACATCAGCTGTGATCACCAAACTAACAGGCTAATTGTGCCATGCCAGGGCATCAGCTGTGATCACCAAACTAACAACAGGCTAATTGTGCCATGCCAGGACATCAGCTCTGATCAAACTAACAACAGGCTAATTGTGCCATGCCAGGACATCAGCTGTGATCACCAAACTAACAACAGGCTAATTGTGCCGTTCCAGGGCATCAGCTGTGATCACCAAACTAACAACTGGCTAACTGTGCCATGCCAGGGCATCAGCTGTGATCACCAAACTAACAACAGGGTAATTGTGCCATGCCAGGGCATCAGCTGTGACCACCAAATTAACAACAGGCTAATTGTCCCATACCAGGGCATCAGCTGTGATCACCAAACTTACATTAATTGTGCCATGCCAGAACATCAGCTGTGATCACCAAACTAACAACAGGCTAATTGTGCCATGCCAGGACATCAGCTGTGATTACCAAACTAACAACAGGATAATTGTGCCATGCCAGGACATCAGCTGTGATCAAACTAAAAACAGGGTAATTGTACCATGCCAGGACATCAGCTGTTATCACCAAACTAGCAACAGGCTAATTGTACCATGCAAGGACATTGGTTGTGATCACCAAACTAACAACAGGCTAGTGGTGCCATGCCAGGACATCAGCTGTGATCACCAAACTAACAACAGGCTAATTGTGCTATGCCAGGACATCAGCTGTGATCACCAAACTAACAACAGATTAATTGTGCCATGCCAGGACATCAGCTGTGATCAAACTAACAACAGCTAATTGTGCCATGCCAGGACATCAGCTGTGATCACCAAACTAACAACAGGCTAATTGTGTCATGCCACGACATCAGCTGTGATCACCAAACTAACAACAGGCTAATTGTGCCATGTCAGGACATCAGCTGTGATCACCAAACTAACAACAGGCTAATTGTGCCATGCCAGGACATCAGCTGTGATTACCAAACTAACAACAGGCTAACTGTGCCATACCAGGGCATCAGCTGTGATCACCAAACTAACAACAGGCTAATTATGCCATGCCAGGGCATCAGCTGTGATCACCAAACTAACAACAGGCTAATTGTGCCATGCCAGGACACCAGCTGTGATCAAACTAATAACAGGCTAATTGTACCATGCCAGGGCATCAGTTGTGATCACCAGACTAACAACAGGCTAATTGTGCCATGCCAGGGCATCAGCTGTGATCACCAAACTAACAACTGGCTAACTGTGCCATGCCAGGGCATCAGCTGTGATCACCAAACTAGCAACAGGCTAATTGTGCCATGCTAGGACATCGGCTATGATCAGCAAACTAACAGGCAAATTGTGCCATGCCAGGGCTTCAGCTATGATTACCAATCTAACAACAGGCTAATTTTGCCATGCCAGGATATCAGCTGTGATCAAACTAACAACAGCTAATTGTGCCATGCCAGGACATCAGCTGTGATAACCAAACTAACAACAGGCTAATTGTGTCATGCCAGGACATCAGCTGTGATCACCAAACTAACAGCAGGCTAATTGTGCCATGCCAGGACATCAGCTGTGATCAAACTAACAACAGGGTAATTGTTGCATGCCAGGACATCAGCTGTGATCACCAAACTAACAGGCTAATTGTGCCATACCAGGGCATCAGCTGTGATCACCAAACTAACAACAGGCTAATTGTGCCATGCCAGGACATCAACTGTGATCACCAAACTAACAACAGGCTAATTGTGCCATGCTAGGACATCATCTGTGATCACCAAACTAACAACAGGCTAATTGTGCCATGCCAGGACATCAGCTGTGATCACCAAACTAACAACAGATTAATTTTGCCATGCCAGGACATCAGCTGTGATCACCAAACTAACAACAGGGTAATTGTGCCATACCAGGGCATCAGCTGTGATCACCAAACTTACAACAGGCTAATTGTGCCATGCCATGACATCAGCTGTGATCACCAAACTTACAACAGGCTAATTGTGCCATGCCAGGGTATCAGCTGTGATCACCAAACTAACAACAGGCAAATTGTGCCATGTCAGGGCTTCAGCTATGATTACCTATCTAACAACAGGCTAATTGTGCCATGCCAGGACATCAGCTGTGATCTCCAAACTAACAACAGGCTAATTGTGTCATGCCAGGACATCAGCTGTGATCACCAAACTAACAACAGGCTAATTGTGCCATGCCAGGACATCAGCTGTGATGAAACTAACATCAGGGAAATTGTGCCATGCCAGGACATCAGCTGTGATCACCAAACTAACAGGCTAATTGTGCCATGCCAGGGCATCAGCTGTGGTCATCAAACTAACAACAAACTAATTGTGCCATGCCAGGACATCAGCTGTGATCACCAAACTAACAACAGGGTAATTGTGCCATACCAGGGCATCAGCTGTGATGACCAAACTTACAACAGGCTAATTGTGCCATGCCATGACATCAGCTGTGATCACCAAACTTACAACAGGCTAATTGTGCCATGTTAGGGTATCAGCTGTGATCACCAAACTAATAACAGGGTAATTGTGCCATGCCAGGACATCAGCTGTGATCAAACTAACAACAAGGTAATTGTGCCATGCCAGGACATCAGCTGTGATCACCAAACTAGCAACAGGCTAATTTTGCCATGCCAGGACATCGGTTGTGATCACCAAACTAACAACAGGCTAATTATGCCATGCAAGGACAACAGCTGTGATCACCAAACTAACAACAGGCTAATTGTGCCATGCCAGGACATCAGCTGTGATCACCAAACTAACAACAGGCAAATTGTGCCATGCCAGGACATCAGCTGTGATCAAACTAACAACAGGCTAATTGTGCCATGCCATGACATCAGCTGTGATCACCAAACTAACAACAGGCAAATTGTGCCATGCCAGGGCTTCAGCTATGATTACCTATCTAACAACAGGCTAATTGTGCCATGCCAGGACATCAGCTGTGATCTCCAAACTAACAACAGGCTAATTGTGTCATGCCAGGACATCAGCTGTGATCACCAAACTAACAACAGGCTAATTGTGCCATGGCAGGACATCAGCTGTGATTACCAAACTAACAACAGCGTAACTGTGCCATACCAGGGCATCAGCTGTGATCACCAAACTAACAAAAGGCTAATTGTGCCATGCCAGGACATCAGCTGTGATCAATCCAACAACAGGGTAGTTGTGCCATGCCAGGGCATTAGCTGTGATCACCAATCTAACAACAGGCTAATTGTGCCATGCCAGGGCATCAGCTGTGATCACCAAACTAACAGGAGGCTAATTGTGCTATGCCAGGACATCAGCTGTGATCACCAAACTAACAACAGATTAATTGTGCCATGCCAGGACATCAGCTGTGATCAAACTAACAACAGGCTAATTGTGCCATTCCAGGACATCAGCTGTTATTACCAAACTAACAACAGCGTAACTGTGCCGTACCAGGGCATCAGCTGTGATCACCAAACTAACAAAAGGCTAATTGTGCCATGCCAGGACATCAGCTGTGATCAAACCAACAACAGGGTAGTTGTGCCATGCCAGGGCATTAGCTGTGATCACCAATCTAACAACAGGCTAATTATGCTATGTCAGGGCATCAGCTGTGATCACCAAAGTAACAACAGACTAATTGTGCCATGCCAGGACATCAGCTGTGATCACCAAACTAACAGGCTAATTGTGCCATGCCAGGACATCAGCTGTGATCAAACTAACAACAGGCTAATTGTGCCATGCCAGGACATCAGCCGTGATCACCAAACTAACAACTGGCTAACTGTGCCATACTAGGGCATCAGCTGTGATCACCAAGCTAACAACAGGGTAATTGTGCCTTGCCAGGGCATCAGGTGTGATCACCAAACTAACAATAGGCTAATTGTGCCATATCAGGGCATCAGCTGTGATCACCAAACTCATATCAGGCTAATTGTGCCATGCCAGAACATCAGCTGTGATCACCAAACTAACAACAGGCTAATTGTGCCATGCCAGGACATCAGCTGTTATTACCAAACTAACAACAGGCTAATTTTGCCATGCCAGGATATCATTTGTGATCATTAAACTAACAACAGGCTAATTGTGCCATGCCAGGGCATCAGCTTTCATCACCAAACTTACAACAGGCTAAGCTTGTTCGACACATAACAGCCACTGATGTTTGCCTCCCCCTACACAAAACTGTATTTCCTTTGTTTGACCCAGACCAGTAATTCATGTATGATAGCAGTGTACATTGTGTTGCACTTCATTGTGTGAATAATGCTTGTACTACTGTGTTGCGTAGCTGTTCCTTTGGCAATGAGAAATCGGGCATCCCTCCTGTGTTCTGAAGATTCACTGGTATGTGGGTTCAAATCCCACACTATACAGACATTTGTAATGTGCATTTTCATTTGCTACTGTGGTTAACATGCCTAGCTTTTACACATTTCACTTATTTTCTGTTTCCCTTTTCTTTACTTATGGAATGTCCATGTCCATTACTCGCACATGTAAGTCCTGCAGCAAATTGTCTCAGCATAGTCAAGCATAACACATATTCTTTTCTGATAAGAACAAGGCCATTGCCTTGTTTGTAGCAGAAAACAAAAGGTGTCATGTTTGGCTGTGCTCATCTGTTTTGCACGGGGTGCCAGATTACTAAAACTGGACAAACAAGACAGCTTAGGAAGCAGATTATTACCCTTAGTCACTGCAAAAACAAGGCCTGGAGTACAGACTCAGCTGGTAGGCATGAACACTGCAGCTCGCGCTTGTGCACTGCTTACCTAAGCGCAAAGAGGTGTGATCCACATGAGTGTACACTTTGCTCACCATTGATCAAGCCCGCTGCTTGCTGCACTATGGGACTGTATATATGATGCTTCATTGTTGATATATATTGGATATTACATTGGAAACATTACACAATAATGTCCATATGTAAACAAGTCTCATATATTTACAATACATCAATATGTTGCCCACCTCCGACCTCCCTCAAACACAAATCATTACAACACTGGGGACTCATTCCTTTTTCCAAACATGTATCAATCATGCTATCAACTGTAATATTTACTGTAGTGTGCTCCCACATGGACAGGTCCACTTGTTGGTGTTCACAACCATGCTCTGCTAACATTATACCTCCAAGTATCAAAAGAAGACAGGCACAGTGCAGCAACAAGGACCACTTTATTCCAGATACAGACAACAGTCAAGCACTTTCGTCTTGCTCAAAGACTTCGTCAGAACTGTTGATAATCATGCTAACTTCCTCTAAATCATACAAGTCAACAACTCACATGATAACATCAGCCAATGATAAAACTACAACTTCTTCTTCTTCTTTCGTTAGGGGTCGCCACAGCAGGTCAAAGCTCCGTACTAGGCCCACTACTCTTTATTTTTATCAACAACCTTCACACTGCTCTCCCTAAAGCTACCTGTATTCAATATGCAGATGATTCCACTCTGATCTGCTCAGCCACCTCCCCATCCGAACTGCAAATCCTAACCCAAAATACATTTAACACTATTGAGAACTGGCTCGCCAACTAACGTCTACTGCTGAACCACAATAAAACTAAACTTCTGCTCTTCACACCCACTAGTAGATCTGCCATACTTTCATTTTCTGTCATGTCTAACAATGGTACCACTATCTTCCCAGATCAACACACCAAACTTCTAGGGGTTATCATAGACAATAATCTCAAATTTGACCTACAGGTCAACAAAACCATACAGACCTTCAATAAGAAGCTTGGATCACTGTATAGAAACAAGACATTTTTAACTCCCACTGGCTAGGACTGCAATCGCCCGGTCACACCTACTTTCTACTCTTTTATATGCCTCGCCTGTACTCTCAAACCTCAACACATCCGAACTAGGTAAGCTGTCCCATAGCTACAACCATATTGCCAGATTCACCACTAGCTCCACCTATAGAACCCACCACTGCCAGAACCTGAAACAACTAGAGTGGCTAGAACTGCCCAGCTTAATTCAATTCAATCAGCTCTTAATCGCACACAAAATTCTGTACCACCCTGAGGATACCCCCTCACTTATAAATATTATTAAGCCATATAGCAACCTGAGATCCCTATGGTCAGCCAACAAACTACTGGCCCAAACCCACAAAGCAAATAACTCTGCCGGTGAGTCTCTGTTTGCCCACTTTGTTGGCAAAACCTGGAATTCATTGCCAAACTATATAACCCTACAATCCTCCAAAAGTGTCTTCAAAAAAAAAAAACTCAAGCAGTATCTCAAAGTGAACTGGCTTTGCCCATATACCAACCCTGATTAAGTTATAAACTGAAAGCATAATCTGTAAATAACATGCAACTATGTCACCAAGCTCTATATCCAATCTGACGTCTCTTGCTTTTAATTGTGTCTGTCCATGAGAATTGTGAGTCTCTACTAGGGAACACTACTAAACCATTGTGCATATTCACTTTGTTTTACATTTTCTAATGTTATCTAATTTCTTGTGTAATCTATGTAAGTTTGTCTATTTGGAGCTTTTCTCCTCAGGCCTTCACTGGAAATGGACATGTATCCAGTCGGACTATCCCGGTAAACAAATGTAAAATAAAACAAATAAATAAATAAATAAAATGCATTGCACTGTTGGCACAAAGCACAGTAAACCACACCCATACAATCACAATTAAAATGCCTATGAGTGTTAAATTTCCTGTTGCAAATAAAAAAGTACTTGCAAGTGTGAATGTATGGACACTGGGAACAATGGTTACATTTGAACATACCACTAGGTGTGTTATCCCCTCTCTCAGCATATCTCATTCCTAATAGGTTCTTAAAACATCTCCCCTTTTGAAAAAATACCTTGAAATGATCTCCCAATTTCGTTTTAATGGTATCAGTACTACAGATAACCGACCAATGACCTTTGATCACATCCAACACATCATAAATAAAAGGGGCAAAGGTAACTATCAAAGAACGATTAAATGTGACATCATTCTCAACTACCCCCACCTTTAGCATCCTGCCCATGAGTGGTATAAGGTTAGCTTGTGATAGTAAACCATGTTCTTGGATAACTGTTGTTTGTTGATTTGTTTGCCTTTCAGGGGACAATGTAGTTGACCTTGTTTTACTGTTGATTGTGGTGTTGTTGGCCAAACCTCTTGCTTTGTTTCTTCCAGTCCATCCGGCCTACAGACATGCTTGCCGTCTTCAGCTGGTAAGTGAAATACTGTCATTTCAGTAGTGCTGCTCAATATGAAGCAATGCTGTAAAGTGTCATTTGTATTTAAGTCATGATTTCCATATTGCTCAGCTGTCAGTAATACTGGTATCATTATAACTTTGCTAGCATATATTGCAGTGAAATATTTCCATTACTAAGATATTCCTTGTTTCTGTATTTTTTTCCCAGATGTTTCTGACAGTGGAACTCTGGTTCATGATATCTCCACCCTCACCCCATCCATGGTGTTCATCCACGTCATGTGTCCTTTACCATCCCTGTCTATTGTCTTGTTTGTCTTGTATGTCTGCAATTGCTTCTTCACCTGCCCAACTTACCTCACCCAGACATTCCCACATCCCTTCAACATTCCGCTAAAAAAAAAATGGGCTTCTGTCCCACAAAAAAAAAAAAAAAAAAAATAGTCCCATACATAGCTTTCCATTTCACACACGTGTGTTCATGACACACATGATTATTTCAGATTAACTATACCATTCTCTATACAACAGATTGTGTTGTGGTCATCCCTCTCTCTGAAGGTGAGAGACCAAATTCAGCCAAATTAGTATGTTTTTTCTGGAAGAAATGGATAGCTATGGTTCTTTCCTACATCCTTCCTGCACATTCCTACCTTATTTTCACTTTGTTCTTCCTCCTGCTTGCTCCCCATTTTACCACTTTCCTATCTTCCCCATTTCATAGGTTCATATGTGTTCACTGGGCTAACAATTGCAAGGGCCTTTTTAAGCCTAGCCATGCATCCCAAATCTCTGACGAGTTCTGATACCCTTGATAAGTGTAAGCATGGGCCTGGGAGATGAACCATTTACAAGTTACCTGTTTGCATCAGAGACATCGGTGCCAAACCAGGGATGGATTTCTGGTTTCCCATCCAATTGTCCAAGTTGCTCTTGAATTAGATTAGGGAGGAACTCTTCTTCACATGGATGGGGAGCCTCTGGGATACATACCACTCTCTCCAGCAGGTCCTATTTATATCACAGGCAAGGTTTAAATCTTTAGAATGGGTAATTATGGTGCTGTTTGTTTTGTGGATATGCAGGAGGTCCATCAGAGTGGGGTCTGACAATGGCCTGTATGCCAGGCATAGATCTCCCCTCAAAAGCCTACAGGAGACAGAATACAGTGATAGGGCCTTGACCCAGTCTGCATAGGATATATTGCTTATGCCTTGTATTCTTTTAGTGAGGAACCTGTGTGGACATTCCAGATGTTGGATATGACTGGTTAGGTACATACCAAAGGGGGCATTGTGCTCAATGATAGGTCTCATTAATGTCGGATACAGTGGAACAATGACTTCCTTGGACTTAGATGCCATACCTTTGTTTAAAAGTTGTGCAACATAGAATGATTTCCTCACCACTGTAAACATGTGATGATCAAAGGCTAGATTACTATCTATGTGTGTCCTTAAGTCCCTGACTACTGAGTCAACTCTAAGGGGTGTGTTGTCAATGTGATAGTTACCAAGGATGGATGACTTCCCAAAGGATACTATTATGCATTTCTTTGCATTTAGTTTTAGTCCATGACTCTGACACTAGTTGTTTGTCTGTGTCAGCCCTTCCTGGGGAACATTTGTGTCAGTGTGAGATTCAATGACAGCTTCTAATTTGCAACCATTTGCAAATTTAATCAGCCAAAGACCACTGACATTAGCCTTGACTTCTGAGAAGTAAATGCCAAAAAAAAATGGTCCAAGGACTGATCCCTGAGGGACTCCCCTTGTGACTGTCCTCTTTGTAGAGGTGGACTCCACAATTCTAACTTCCTGGGTCCTGTCTGTGAGCTGTTTGGCTAGCCACCGGGTGACCTATGGGTTTGTACCTAACTTCTTGAGTTTGTCAACAATGCTGAAATGGAGTATTGTGTCAAATGCCTTGGCCTGGTCAAGGTAGGCAGTGTGAATGATTTTGCCCTCATCCATTGCTTTGGTGACCTTCTCAAAGAAGTCCACCAGGTTGAGTAGGCATGATCTGCCCTTGACGAAACCAAACTGAGTTGGGTCCAGTGTCTGGAGGTTTTTATATCTCTATTGATCATCTCCATGATAATTCTTTACATATACATATAAGACTAGTGAGACTTATGGGTCTGTAGTTTCCAGTGTCTGTAGATGGCCCACCTTTCTGCAAAGGGATGACTTGCCTTTCTCCATTCATGAGGCACAAAGCCTGTTTGGAGGTTAGAGTTAAATAGTAATACCAGAGGCCCTGATAGGCCATGTTTTATGCTATTTAGAATGCATCTTTTCTTTAAAGAAGTATTGAGCGATGATGTGTAATGAGCACCAAAGTGCCACAATGGTAAAAAGCAGTAATATAAGTGTATATATCAGGCCTAAGTATTATATAGTTGGAATGAAAATCAGTACCACTTAGCCATATTGTTGGCACTCCATAACAATTGTCACACTTCAGAGTTTGGATTTACACATGTAAAATTATTTGACACTGTTAACATACACCTGGATTCGAAACAAGTACCATCTAAACAAAAAATACATGCCTCACTGCATTAACAGGTGGTGGTACAGACTCAATTATTAGCAGGTATATTTTAGAGAATTTATAGCAAATGTCAGACTTAACTGCCATTGTATACACCTGCTAGGTAACTGAATCTCTAGCTGCTGGAACTAATGCATTTAATGTAGTGATAGGAATCTGTTTGGGGCAAATGGTTTAGTTATGAATAATACATTAAAGTATTTTGTTAGGAGCAATTCTTATTGATGTTGAGCAATGTGCAGCATTGTGCAATGTCGAGCACTACTGCTGTACAAGACTAAATGAGTATCATGCAATAATGCTTTATGAAACATTGTAGGGGATTGCGCAATGCTGATTCATAGAAGGTTAATGAAGAAGATATGACATTAGTGATATGTTGAGCAAGCATGGGGAAGTGTAAAGGGAAATCTTTCATAAACGGTGTCACTTAATATTCAGTGTATTAAATACAGCTGCAATCTAATTGACTGTGTGGCAGCCAGTGTTAATGCATTGCTGCTGGAGGCAGACAGTACTGGGTTCGACTACAGGTGCAACTAATAATTTTACAAGTATGTATGATACTTTAAATATATCCATTTATATTGCTGCTATTTAACATTGCTTCACTTTGGTGTGTGATGTGCACCATTGTGCAATAATTCTTTAAAGAAAAGAAATGGGGAGACAGGAAAGTGGTGATATGGGGAGCAAGCAGGTAGAAGAACAAAGTGAAAACAAGGCAGGAATGTGCAGGAAGAATGCAAGAAAGAACTATAGCTATCCATTTCTTCCAGGGAAAAAACACACACAAATTTGGCTGAATTTGAACTGTCAGCCCCCAGAAGGAGGGGTGACCACAACACAAACTGTTGTGTAGAGAATTGTAAAGAGATTTTGAAATAAGCATGTGTGTCATTAACATGTGTGAAGTGGAGAGCTGTTTATGGGACTTTTTTGTGGGACAGGTGCCCTTTTTTGAGAGAGAGAAAAGAATGTTGGGAAAGGCATGTAAGAATGTCTGGGTGAGGTAAGTTGGGCAGGTGAGGAAGCAATAGCAGACATACAAATGAAACAAGACAAGAGACAGGGATGGTGAAGGACACATGAGGTGGATGAACACCATGGATGGGGAGGGTGATGGGAAAGCTCGGTCCCATGTGCATTGAGGCAGTTGGCAGTAAGAATCTAGTCCTCACTCAGTGGACTATCATCACTGTCATCTCACTGAGCCACTGGCTGCAGTGCTTGATGTCTGCCCCTCCTATGGGTGCTGTGCACTAGGATGGAGAGCAGGCACTCCATCTGGCATAGGCATGCACCAACAGTGCAACACATAATCCTAGCAGCATCCCTGGCAGTTCATCATAGGTGAGAATTTCACCCCCTCTGCCATTGCATCTGGAGAGAGCCACAGGCCTGTCCTCCTGGGCAGAACTACCTGAGGGGCCAGGTAGTGCAGAGGCAGCAGAAGGGGGTGCTACCAGGTACTGCACCAGACATGCTGGGCAGTGGTGCTGTAGCCAGTGGAGTGGGGGCAGGTGGATCCCATGGGACAGTCCTACCTTACTGTGCTGTGAGAAAAATAAAAAAATAAAAAAGTAAATACAAAAAAAAAACAAGAAAAATAATACCCCACAAAAAAATAAAATAACAAAAAAAAGAGCGAGAAAAGGATTGGGGTGGGAGAAAAAAGGGAGAACATTAGTAACTTCATATGTGACATACAAAGCACTGATACAATTATTTTACTCTGTTCTGTTACCTTTACTTTCAACACTACACACTCCTCTTTTAACAAGTTTCTTCCTTACTTTTAAGACTACTCAGTTTATAACAGAGACACACTACAGTACAGATTGTAGCGACCAATCCTTGATGTGTGCATATATTGCACATATGTGTGTTCCAATTATACTGATTACAGAAAGGCATTTGGGCCACTGGTATACAGGTGTGGTTGTCTGGGTCCTGTCTACAACCTTGGTGGTTCATTCCTCCAGTTTTTGCACTACTATGCTTCAGGCAAACTAGCTGAGCATAGAAAAACATATTTATGCCAAGTGGTGCATTGTGCAAACACAGGCAAGATGAATACCTACCTCTCTCAATACACCCGATTTACAAATGATAAAATTAATACCATTTTTACTTTAATTTCTTTGGTACTCAAAAATAACATTTTTCATTTTAATGGTCTGGTTTTCCAACAGGTTAAAGGAGTGATCATGGGCTCAAGGATGGCCCCCTCATATGCCAATCTGGTTTTGGCCTCCTGGGAGGTCAATTCCTTGAGACATCTGCCCGGTTTTAAACACACTCGACTCTACAGGAGATATTAGACGATGTCTTTTTTGTCTGGCAGGGTAGTAAACCACAACTATTACAGTTTATTGAGTCAATTTCCACATCCATCCCATTTTTAAAGTTTAAAATTGCTGACTGTGGCAACAACATTCATTTTTTAGATACTAGTATCACTTTGGATAATGTTAATCTAGCATGGAGATCCTCCATTCACAGGAAAGGATACATTCCCCAACAATTATTTAGATTATAATAACATGCATCCATTTTTTATGAAGAAGAACTTGGCAAGGGGACAGTTTATATGTATTTCCAGGATTACTAGTGATGACTCTGATTTTGTTAGAGAATGTATTGTGCTTAAAAACATGTTACTGCATAGGAACTATCCTGCACAACTGTTGGACTCGGTTATTGCAGATGTGACTGCTTCTAGACATTTGAAGTTTCCACCAATTATTTTAAAAGGGTTTACTTCCAAAATTAGGTCCACTCCAGGTACTGAACCTTCATATGATGCTACTGTCTCACTTGTTTCTACGAATTCTATACCTGTCCGGAGTACCCCACAGTCACCTACCCCTAGTTCACTGTACCAGGTTCATGCTAATGAGGTAGCAGTAATTGGTTCATCTCCCTCGACCTCTTCTAGTCACCTTGTTTATACTGACCAAGCCCCCTTACCTGTTGCAAACAACACTATTGGCTCCACTACCCCCTCTGGTCACCAATGAGGTTGTTTCATGTCCTACAACCTCTTCTACTCACCTCACTTGTGAAGACCAAACCCCTTTGCCTGTTATCAATGATTATACTGGCTCTACAGCTCATGCATTCACCAATGGAGTCCCTCCTTGTCTACACACCTCCACAGTCACTGCAATGAGTTCACGAAACTCTCCCACATCTTTTTCTGAATTATCACCTGCTTATTCCATGCAAGTTAGCAGTCCTGAATGGAATATTAGTTTCCCTGTACCCATATGTAGGGATTCTAGGGCGATTAAACAGATTCTTACTGACAACTGGGACATTATTACTAATAGCCAAGAAACTTCGGCTGCACTTGGTACTAGTCCATTATTTGCATACAAAAGATCTAAGTCTCTGCATGGTTCTTTTGAGAACAGAGACCCTCCCTTCAGTCTGGCTGATAACACTGATATTGATGTAGTTAATAAGACTGCTGGCACATTCCTTGCGGCACATGTGTGGCCTGTGATTTCATTTTAGCCGGGGATTCTTTTATATTTCAACATAATAATTTTAAAGTACATTATGTAAAACATTTTAATTGTAAGACCACGCATGTGGTCTATGCTGCTATTTGTATGTCTTGCCCTGGATTTTACATAGGGAAAACTACATGTAAATTTTCATCTCGCATCAAAGAACACTGTGCAGCTGTACGAAACAATGAAATGAAAAACTCTGTAATGAAACATAGTTTAGAATGCCTGAATTTCACTCAGTTCAAATTCCTTGTGCTTGATTTTGTAGATAAGTTTATAGGAGATGTTAACACACTACTTGAAGTTAAGGAACTCCGTTGGCAACTGAAACTAAAGGCTGAAGCTCCTCCTGGACTGAACGAGATGCTAAACGTTAAATGCGCTCTCAGATGGAGACTCTAATTCAGCATTTTCATTCCCACCTGTCATAGTTTTTTGTGAGCTTAGATCCTGTTATATTTTATTGATAATTTTTAACACACTGTTTGGTACAACCGATGTTTTACATATTAGCATTAGATTTCACTGCACACAGCTGTCATGTTTAATCATCCTGTCTTGGTTGCTATGACTACAGCTTTAGTTCATTATGTTGATTGGATTTATCCATGCACATGCATGTTTGTATTTCATACATTGCTTCTTATTGGATTATTAGACTATTAGTACATCCCTTTCTAGTGACATTTCTGTACATATATATATGCTAGTTCTGACGAAAATTGTTATTCTGAAGAAGTTCTTTCCACTAATAAAAGAACGAAAGCTTAGCACCTGCTCCGCCTTCGTGGTACTTCATGTTTGTTCAGTAAGCTGTTTTTGAAGTTTGGTTGTACATTAGTGTTTTTCTCTTCAACATAGTCAGAGAGTTTAATTTATCAATTTAAAAAAATATTTTATTTATTGATTTATTTTGTATTTGTTTACTGGGAGTGTCCAACTGGGCCATGATCTCATTTTCAGTGGGGGCCCGGGGAGAACAGCTCCACATACACTATGCCAGAAAATTAAAAAATACAAAAAAATACAAAGCAAATTACAAAAAATACAAAAGACAATAATGCAGAAGAAATAAATGATTACAGAAATGCAAAAGTATCAAATACATTAAGAGTACTCGGTGCAAGGAATACATAGGTATAGGCAGTGCAAAAAGTACATAAATAAATAAAAACAATTCCAAAAAACGGATAACAAAAAATAATTAAAATACAAAAGGCAGACTGTCCACAGTTGTGCAGATTGTGAAGGTATTTGTATCATATATTTGGCCTTTTCCTTGTAAAATGGGTGGTTTATTGTGAAATCAATGAAGATTGCAGTGAATATATCATGACATATACATTTGTGTTCCTTACTTCATATCTTTCAGAAAATGTATGCTTTCTCTTTACCCTGGAGCGATCCACATTCACTATGCATGTTTTGCGGCCAGTAACACCAGGGTGAGCTGCAAAACATTCCCTATGCATGCTGAGTGTCATTAATATTCATGGTGCGAGACTGAGCAATGCGCAATATCAAGTATGCAAATACACTCCGTGTAGGTTCTGGGCGGAACCTACACAGAGTTTATTTAATCTGGTTAACTATCTTATCTATTCTGACATTGTAAAATTTATTTTAATTTTATTCTGCATGACATTATTGATATTACATAAGATTTTGGTTGTACTGCATGTACTGGAGCTTTTCTCCCTGGACTTCTGCTGAAAACGGGCTTATGTGACCAGCAGGACTTCCATGGTCAACAAATGTAAAATAAATTAGTATATATATATATATATATATATATATATATATATATATATATATATATATATATATATATATATATATACATACATATATATATATATATATATATGGATTCACTTCAGAAGCTCGAAATACTGAAATCTCGAATTTCAGAATCTCGAGCCCAAGAAGTGGAATCCACAAAACAACAAAAACTAAAAACCGCAAAATTCAAAACCTCGAATACCGGAAGTTTTGTATTTCACGGTTTTACTACACACACACACACACACACACACACACACACACACACACACACACACACACACACACACACACACACACACACATACCATCCACCACACAAACACACACAATCACTCTACTATATTAAAGCAGGGTCCCCCACACTCCCCCTACTTAAATATTTTCACTCTGAGGTCGCACTACATACAAACACACACAAAACACCACACAAGCTACTTTCTCTTCACACACACACACACACACACACACATCACAGCAAGAAAATACACTGTCACACACACCACAGCCCCTACCCAAACCCCTTAACACACACACACACACACACACACACACACACACACACACACACACACACACACACACACACACACACACACACACACACACACACACATCAGCCCCTACCCAAACCCCTTAACACACACACACACACACACACACACACACACACACACACACACACACACACACACACACACACACACACACACACACACACACACACTTACCTGAATACAAAACCATGGCGGAACTTTAGAAGCGCGAAATTCAAAACTTCCGGTATTCGAGGTTTTGAATTTCATGCTTCTAAACTTTCTCTATTATGTGGATTTGGCTTCTTGGGCTCGAAATACATTTAATTCAAGTTTTCAGTATTTTTTCGAGCTTCTATATATATATATATATATATATATATATATATATATATATATATATATATATATAGATAGATATAGATATATACACACATATACACACCCGCAGATACATACTGACAACAACGTTCGACTCACCTTTACTTGACCCATTGCAATGATTCACTGGGACAGGTTCTACCTTAGGTGTTATGTGGGTGGTAAGGCTTGTTCTGCTAGTTCATGTGACCGATGTATTACTGGGGCCATCATATGGAATAACATGATGGGAAACTGGAAGATAAACTGTCACTGTCCCTGTATGGCACTTCTCACTAAATGCTGCTAAATATTGAATAAATATTATACATTATGAAAATATACAGTTTTACATATCTACATTAATATTTTGTATACCTTTTGTTCCCATTCCCAATGATCATTAAGTTGACCCCGTATGGCCACTACAGGGACAAGAACAGTCCATGTGGTCACCATCCAGGTATCCAGTGGGGCTGCTTGTACCCTTGCAGCATTCTGGCAGTGATGGCTTTTTATTCTTTTAAAGCCCTATGCCCTCCCCTTGGATGGGGAGTATGTAACTGAGATTGATATGGAGGACAGAATACCTCCTCATGCAGATGCATATTTCTTTGCACTTGCTAAGTGAGGATGCTGTATTCACAAAGATAAAAACAAAATTAGTGGCTAACTGGATAAATAGTTCACCAAACAATAAAATTCTGTCCCAAATGCTCATAAACTGTCATGTCTGAAGAAGCAGTGCATGGGTACTGCAAAAGTGCTAACATCCTTTTAATAAAGTATCTTTGGTTTGATTTTAAGCCTTCTGCTGCTTTGGTTTACTTCACATGCTGTGTTCACAGCTTAGTGAGCTGAATGCATGTGCCAGGACCATGCCAAGCATTGATACCCCCACAAAGGACTGTGGCAGAGGGAAGTCCAGTTGTGCCCTGCTGAGGGCAGGCACACTCATCCTTCCTATGCCAGCTCTAGCAGACATCCATGCTGTTAATTGATATCCCCTCCTCTAAGGGACTGCAGCAGAGGGCAGTCTGGTTGTGCCCTGCTGAGGACAGGCACACTCATCCTCCCAACACCAACTCTAGCCAACATCCATGCTGTTAATCGATATCCCCTCCTCTAAAGGACTGCAGCAGAGGGCAGTCCAGTTGTGCCCTGCTGAGAACAGGCACACTCATCCTTCCTATGCCAGCTCTAGCAGACATCCATGCTGTTAATTGATATCCCCTCCTCTAAGGGACTGTGGCAGAGGGCAGTCCGGTTGTGCCCTGCTGAGGACAGGCACACTCATCCTTCCTATGCCAGCTGTGGCAGACATCCATGCTAATTGATATCCTCTTCTCTAAGGGACTGCAGCAGAGGGCAGTCCAGTTGTGCCATGCTGAGGACAGGCACACTCATCCTCCCAACACCAACTCTAGCCGACATCCATGCTGTTAATGCAGAATCACATGGGTCACAGTCAGAGTTTTATCTCTCTCTCTCTCACACACCAATAAAGCTAGCTTATTTACAGTAGTATTGCCAAAATCTAGTAACTTACAGACTGTTGCATGATACCATCTAAAACTTTAAATCATGTTGGCGAACAAATGCCACTAATAGTAAAAGTACAAACTTGAACAGCTTCCAAGATATTATGTTTGTGTCATTAATCATGCAGTAGGTTAGTTATAAAACAATCTCAGAAAATAGGCATCCTGAAAGAGAATGCTTTTACTCATAAGAATATTTAAGTTTAACTGGAAAAGTGCTGGTGCTACTATGTATCCAGCTGGACTTGCTATCAATGGTTTAAGGTCCAATGCTGTGAGTGTCAGCACCATGAGAATTAACCGTCATTCCTTAAAAAAGGGAATTCCACTTTTAAACTGCTTTTGCACACCCTGGAAATGGAACTGCATTGACCACACCCCCCCAATGCCCCCTGTGGTGTAGCTGACTGTTAGCACACTGGGTGACCTTCCATATCTCCAGCCAGACCGCCTCAGTACTACCTCCCTACTAGGGCCACCTCAGATGGGTAGGAAGGGGGATTAGGAGAAATTGGTTAGGGAGGTAGACTTCTTCACTGGTACTAACCTCCCTGGGACTGCCTTGGAACTGCGGGAAGTGGACTAGGAAATGGGTCAATAAGGGAGGACAAAGTGGCTAGCATTATACTGCTGATTGAAAAGAGCTTTTTCTTTAAGCACTGCTTCTCACTGTTGTGCAGGGCTGATGTCATCTGATGGTGTGCAGTGCACAGTGAGGAAAATGCCAATACCTTTGTGGCTGTGTCTTTCTGTTTGTGCATCCATCTTCTTCAGCATCAGCTTCCATCATGGCCCTTGAATCACCAGCTGAGCTCATACATTGCTGTGCACCCCAATACCCCCAATCTTGGAAGATGTGAGTAGACAATGCCTCATCATTCCTCTTCCATCCAAACAGCTCCAACGTTTGCCCAAGCTGCTAATCAAACTCAGGTTGCCTGGGCTGTACTAAGAGCTCCATTCCACTTTGCCATGCAGATGTCTCCTTGCTAGTGATATATATTAACTCTGAGGTCACTGTACCATCAGAGGAGAGATACACAGTTTCAGAGTTAATATATATTTCCTCCAATCATACCTATAGATTCACAGCTCAGAGGATTACAGTAAGCATCTTGGACTTTCAAAAGGCTGTTGTATAAACTTGTATGGTTAACAAGATACTGGAATTTGTCAGTGAAAATATGATGAAAAATGCACTTTAATTTTTTGCAGTATAATAATATAACACTAATATCAATGCTCTGAATGCTCTGTCTGTTGTCCCTATGAAGAGTGTTTCGCCAACATGAATCTTAACAACCGACTACTTCTTACATTCCAGGTCCATAGCGTAAGTACATTCTAAAAAGGGGACAGTGCCATTAATATAATCAGTAAATTATAAGTATCTGATCTTCTCCTCTCCAAAATATCAACATATCATCCAAAAACTTAAGGTACAGCAACACATGCTTCCAAAATTTAGATTTAATAATACACTGTTGTTCCCAGAATTACAGAATAATATTAGTAAAAAAGGTGTTGAAGCAGCCCCCCTAGCCACACCTTTATCTGTTTAAAATACTCATTGTCAAAAAATGCAGAATTGTAAAGATGGATTACTTCCATAAATTCTACAATAATATTGATGTCTTAATTTGTAAATTTAGACCCTTTTTACCAGGACTTCATGAAGCCACTCAAGACCCAGTACATGGGATATAGCGAAAAATAAGTCTTTGAGATCAATAGTCACAAATAAAACTAATTCAAGAAATTCTGTGGCTACCATATTACTCAAACAGTGCCAAAGTCCATTAACACATATAATTTATCATCAAAATGTTTTCAATTTAATGTGAACCCATTTCGCAAGTGGTTCAGTCTTAAGGCCATCCAGTAGAGACAGCTGGACTGAGAGGTGGATTCATTTAATTTCTGTGGGTCTTCTGAGTACCAACTGGATATTGCATTGTTAAATACGTAATAGAATCAGGTTTAAAAAATAATCCAAAAATACCTACCAGCCATACATACATTTTGTGATATGTTATATTAATCTGATTCTTAGTAACAAGTTCAAAAAATTCATCATTGTGAAGATATTGATACATCTTGGATGTATGAGAAATAGTACTCATAATAACCACTTCATAGTACTCATAATAACCATCTCTCCACCTTTATCAGGTTTCATAGTCAATATTAGGATCTCAAGAAAATGTATTTAAAAGTAAATATTCCTTGTTAACAAGGTTATAAAATCTACCCTGTTTCTTCTGTTTATGCAAATGTCTCAAATCATAATCACACAGTTCTACAAATAACAATAAGGGTGGTTGAACTATGTGGAACTATATAAGTACTTTTGCTATACAGAGTAGTATTACTAAAGTCTAGATCCCCCATTAAAAATGTTGATACATTTTCTTAGAAAACAATTTAATTTCAAAGAGGGTAGCTACCAAATCAAAACTTTTTGCTGGCACAAAATTGAAACCTTTTATTAAAATATTGACCACATCTTTAGTAATTTGTACATCACTATAATTGTAAAATTTAAGTCCATGAACTTCATATACAACCGCATCAGTAACACTATCATGATCCTTAGACAATTCTATACAGTCAGTAGACTCATACTTGATCAAAACATCCTCTGTTAAATCATGAGTCACTAATTATGGAATCATCAAGTAATGTATTATTATTTTAATATACTGCAACTTGTACATTATCAGTAAATGTATTATCAGTTGCTATATCATTACTTGGTGTGTTACCAATTAAGATATTGTTCGTTATCCATCGCTCCATTATACCCTTCCCCCTTCCCCCCTCTCCTCTTCCACGTTCTTCCTTTGTTCTGCCACTACTGATTCCATGCAGGTGAATTTAACTTGACCGGTAGCCCTACATCTGCTTTTTGCCCTGTAATTTTGGGGCCCTACCAAGAACAAAAGGCACAGATGAAGGATGATAATCAGGGATTGGGGTCCACAAAACAAACCATGGTGGTCAGTATCTCCAGAATGATTTTCAGTATCATAACCTACGCCACAACTGTACAGGTGAGAACTCATATTAATCTGATTATGTTTATTCTTACCACTAGTTATAGGGGGTGGCTAAACCTCTTTCTTCTCATATGCAGCTTTGTCCCTATTTACTTTTTTACTTTTCTTTAACTTTATAGTCTCACATTTTCCATCCACTCTATCAAAAATATCATAAGATTGTGCTTTATATTGATAAAAAAACAAATCTGCCAGTATTTCATCACGTAATCTGATGATATTGTTCTTTAATTTGTTAAATGTCATTTTATTATCCTTTACAGTTAAATCCACAAACTCTAGTCCCATTCTGTCAAAATGTTTCAATTATTCAGCTATTCAAAGTGAAGTATAGAACCTTCCCCAGGCTGTCGGGACAGTTCCAAATCATTATACTCTTTGCTACCCTCTTTTCTGTAATGAAATCAGTTAAAACACACTGTCTAACTGCAGACTCTTAAAATGCATTAGAAACATTTCAAATTGCTTAATCTTGTCACTCAAAGAAAGATGAGAAATATTAACCTTAGCAGAAACGTTCATGTTGGTTAGTCCTCCCAGTTTGATTGATAACATTTTGTCATGTGACCATGTGTAATTTTAGATAAATTAAATACTTTGGTTGGTTGTTTAATTATCTGATAAAGTTCGGGCATGTTATCATGATGAAATCACTAATTCATTAAACTGTGTGTTGGTATCATGTCTAGCTTTTTTTCTTTTGTGTATTTGCATGCCAGATTGTTTTCTTTTGTTTTTTGGATATTGACAGTGTAGTTATTATTAGCTGTGACTAAAGTGGACAACATGAAGTCAATGAATTTAATGTTAATATTTTAATTAAGAATATAATTTTAATTTAGCTTGTGTAGCCAGTCAGTTGTGAAATGTACTGTGTTTGGGCTACAGCACTCAAAGATAGATGAGAAATATTAACCTTAGCAGAAGCATCCTTTATGTCGGTTAGTCCTCCTAGTTTGATTGATAATATTTTGTCATGTGACCATGTGTAGTTTTAGATAAATTAAATACTTTGGTTGGTTGTTTAATTATCTGATAACGTTCTGGCATGTTATCATGATTAGGTTCATAGGTAGGTACTAGGCTATCTGTCCGAGGGCATTTATAACCCTAGCCAGAGTGTGTCGGCTTTCACCACTCCATTTATTAATTAACTGATCCTCTGTCAAGCAGAGCCAATGAAGTGATCCCAGGGGTATATTTTCTGTTACCCATCCACTCGTCAAGGTTTCTCTTGTAGAGTGTTAGTGAGGTGCTCTTACTAATGTAGTTTGGAATTTTGTTCCAAAGCATGGGGAGTCTCTGTGACAGGAATCTATCCCTCCGGCATGTTCTATTTATTGTTGTGGTGAGGTTTACCTCACTACAGTGCGTGGCTCGCAGTGACTTGGATTTCTTTAGGTGGAGCATGCCCATCAATTCTGAGTTGGACATGCCTTTGTAAGTCAGGCAGAGATCACCTCTGAGTAAGTGATATGCCACTGAGTACAGCTAGAGTTTTTTCAATTGGGCTGCAGAGGACATATGTTTGAGGCCAGTAATCCTCTTGCTGAGGTACTTTTGTGGTCTCTGTAGCTGTTGGAAGTGTCTTATGAGGTACATCCCAAATGGGGCATTGTACTCTATGATGGGTCTGATGAGTGACGAGCACAGGGGCACTATAACCTCTTTATTTCTAGATGTGACTCCTTTAGTAATTAGATGGGCCACATAGAAGTATTTCTTAACTACTTTGGCAATATGATTGTCAAAGGAGAGATTACTATCTATCTGTGTCCCCAGATCTCTTATTACCTCTTCTGCATTAAGGGGGCTGCCACCTATGTGGCAATTCATGGGTGTTTTGTTTTTCCCAAATGGGATGACTATGCATTTTTTGGCATTTAGCTTGAGGCCATGACTTTGACACTAGGTGTCTGTCTCAGTAAGGCCCTTTTGGAGGATGTCCCTGTCAGCCGGAGAGTCAATTATGGCTCCCAGTTTGCAGTCATCTGTGAACTTGGTTAGCCATATTCCTCCTGTGTTTGCCTGTACTTCTGAGAAGTATATGCCAAACAGTAGGGGTCCCAGGACCGAGCCTTGCTGGACACCACTTGTGACTGGTTTAGAGTCGGACCTGGAGCCTGCTATTCTTACCGTGTGAGTTCTGTCTGTAAGCCAGTTGGCAACCCATCTTGTGATGTAGGGGTTTATGTTCAGGCTGGTGAGTTTTTCTGTTATACCCGAGTGGGGAATGGTGTCCAAAGCCTTGGCGAGGTCAAGGTAGGCTGTGTGAACAATCTTTCCCTCGTCTATGGCCTTGGTGACTGTCTCGAAGAAGTCAACCAGGTTTAGTAGGCATGATCTTCCCTTAACAAAGCCGATCTGGGTCAGGTTAAGTGTTTGGAGGTTCCCAATGTCTTTGTTAATGAGTTCCATGATGATGCACTCCATAGCCTTGCAGACCAGGCTAGTCAGGCTTATGGGGTGATAGTTACCAGGGTCAGTTGTGGCCCCTCCTTTGTGGAGTGGAATAACTGTTGCTGTGCGCCATTCTATGGGCACGTAGCCTGTGGAGAGGCTGAGGTTGAACAGTGTGTTTAGGTGGGGGGTTAGTTTGTTCTGTAGTTCATGCAAGATGCAGCCTGGGACACCATCTGGCCCCATTGATGCTGTGTTTTTGGCTTTTGAAAGGGCTATTTTCACCTGTGTGTCTGTGATTTCCAGGACACTACACTTTTCCGGTATTGATGTTGGCCCTTTTGGGGGTGAGAGCGGGGTGAAGATTGCACTGAATCTATCTGCCAGGATGTTGGCAATATCAGTAGGTTTAGTATATTTTGTGCTATTTTGCACTAGTTCAGTGCATATCTGCAAGTTGCCACTTAGATTCTTAGCATAGCTAAAGAAGGCTTTGTGGTTATCTTTTGAATCCTTGGCTATTTTTCTTTTGAAGTTTGCCTTGGATGATTTTATGAGGGACCTTAGTTTCTTACTGATACTGATCAGGGATGTCTTTCCTTCTTGGGATTTGCTTTTTTTCTGAACTAGTTTCCTCTTTCTATTGTATAGCCTGTTTATGGCAGGGGTCCACCAGACTTCTTTCCTTCTCTTAGAGGTGTGAGTCTTGGTTTTGCTAGGGATGGCACAATCCATGCATCCTTGTAGGCGGTGACAGAGTGCATTTATAAAGGTTTCTGCATCTTGGGCAGTGTTATCCTTTAGTATGGGGGTTGTGAAACTTACCGCCTCGGTCTTAAGTAAGGTGAAGTTTGCTTTAGAAAGGTTTTTTACTGTGGTTTCCTTAGTTGGGGTTGGTGGTGGAGTATGGACATCCAGAGTGATTAGTTTATGGTCTGATCTAACCAGTGACGGGTTGACCTCCGGTGTGAAACACCTGTCATCCATGTTTGTGATGACCAGATCCAATATTTTTTCACCTCTGGTAGGGGAGTTTACTAGCTCATCCAGGGCATTTGAATTGATGAATTCCAGGAAGCGCTGGGCCTTGGAGTTTGTACTCAAGTAGTTTTCCCAGTTAATGGTAGGGTAATAGAAATCGCCCAATATCAGGGTATTTGGTAGGACCTTCATATTTTCCAGTGTCTCCAGAATGGTGGAGTGGTGGTCCTGGGTCATGGAGGGTGACCTGTAGCAGGCCACTATTTGCATTGCAGATTTGCCCGATGTTAGTTGCACATGGCAATTCACTAATTCATTAAATTGTGTGTTGGCATCTTGTCTAGCTTTTTTGTTTTGTGTATTTGGTTGCCAGATTGTTTTCTTTTGGTTTTCAAAAGTTGGCAGTGTGTTTATTATTTAGCTGTGAATAAATTGGACAGCATGAAGTCTATGAATTTAATGTTAATATTTTAACTTAGAATATAATTTTATATTAACTTGTGTAGCCAGTCAGTTGTGAAATGTACTGTGTTTGGTCTACAGCAGTTTGTCTATCGCTTAGTGCAGATAAATAAGGCTCTGAGCTGTTAGCAGCTGCTTCCTGTAATACAGGATTTGATTCTCTCAGCTTTCATTTGTCTTTTCTGTGAAACTGACCAAGTTACTTCAACAGACATTACTCCTGGGCTGTTTCTGAAAATGGACACATGTCCGGTGTGGTGTCCCAGGCTGTTAGTAAATGTGTTACACATTTATGTTTTGAATTTCTGCATCCTTCACATTGCTGCTAATTAGTACTTCACTATTTGCTATTTGAGTATGAATCCCAGCACATGTTGTAGTTTAATTGGTTGTCTGATGCAGTTTCACTAAATGTGAGTTTCAAGAGAAGAGAATAAAGGTTTACTGTTTCTCATGCTGTCTGTTTTCAGTGTGAGTGTTTTGTTTAGAAAATGTATGTCAGTGTTCTTCTGTAAGTTTTGAAATAAAAGTTTTAAATGAAATCCAAACTTCTGTGATAATTGTAAAATTATAGAAGAAAATAGTGTGTAAACTGACAGGTTTGAACGGAGTTTATGATAACTGGAGAGAGACAAACAAGTAATGGTTGATGGGGGATCTGATTTACTACCTTTCTTAGAGCTACATTTGTCCATGGCTGTCAACTCTAGACATATATGCTGCAACAATATAGCATTATCAGCCATTGAATTAAGTCAGACCTGTAGGTTAATAGTTCATATGTATGTACTAGGCTAATGACCACCAGGGCCTTTATAATCCTGGCCATGCAAGCCAACCCAGTTGTGTCCCTATGTGTCATTAGCATTTATTCACAGGGGGCATGTTAGGACGTTTATAGAAGTATTGGTTCATAGGTATATATTAGGCTAATGACCACCAGGGACTTTATAAGCCTGGCCATGCAATCCAACCCAGTTGTGTCCCTATGTGTCATTAGCATTTATTAACAGGGGGTATGTTAGGAAGTTTCTAGAAGTATTAGTTCATAGGTATATATTAGGCTAATGACCACCAGGGCCTTTATAAGTCTGGCCATGCAATACAGCCCAGTTGTGTCTGTATGTGTCATTAGCATTTATTAACAGGGGGTATGTTAGGAAGTTTCTAGAAGTATTAGTTCATAGCTATATATTAGGCTGACCACCAGAGCCTTTATAAGCCTAGCCATGCAATCCCACCCGGTTATGTCCCTATGTGTCATTAGTGTTTATTAACAGGGAGTATGTTAGGAAGTTTCTGGAAGTATTAGTTCATAGGTATATATTAGGCTAATGACCACCAGGGCCTTTATAAGCCTAGCCATGCAATCCAACCCAGTTAATATGTGTCATTAGCATTTATTAACAGGGGGTATGTTAGGAAGTTTTTAGAAGTATTAGTTCATAGGTATATACCAGGCTAATGACCACCAGGGCCTTTATAAGCCTAGATATGCAATCCAATCCAGTTGTGTCCCTTTGTATCGTGGGTGTTTATTAGAACAGGGTATGTTAATTAGGAAGTTTATAGAGGTTATGTATGTGGGGGTATGTTAGTGTGGGTATTACTGACTGCCCCTGCCTATCAGAGACATGGGGGCCAGACCTAGGGTGAATTTCTGATTTCTCATCCATTGGGTTAAGACTACATTTTAATAGGTTTAGGGATGTACTCTGCTTCATATATTTGAGTGATGTCAGAGAGGATAGCTATTCTTGACGACAGAGAAGATACAGGAAGTTGAAAAATGAGATGTATGTGTCCTGCAAACATGTAAGCCCCTCCCCCAAAATACGGTATGTTGTATGCAGTAATTTTCCTGAGTTTTGTATTACTTGTGGGTTTTTGAGTAAAAGCTGTTGCAGTATTCATATTTCCTTTAATTGTTTTGTATTAGGCATTGCAATAAAGAATGAAGTAATTCATTAATAGGCCTGGATTGTGTAATATAGTTTAAACATGTTGCATTTTTGTAGTCTCAACATGTTCCAATTTAGTAATATATTTTGGAGTACCTTTTCTACAGCCCAGCAACTGCAAATAGATTAACATTTGTCAGGTCATATAGTCTACATTATTTAGAATTATGATCAGAACCATTAGATCTTCACCATCCCCTATGTTAGTCATTGTTGCATATTACTATGATACAGTCTTCTCTACAAGTCTGGATTGTGAAGGATTTCTGCAGTTAGTTAAAAATGATTACTTGAACGGTTAGCACAGGGGACTAAAGCTCTGACTTGTTAATGAACTGGCTTCTGTGGCAAGGGTGCAGGGCTTGAATTTAGCTACTTTGTGACATTGAGCAAATCAGTTAACCAGACAGGGATTTGGGGCAATTGTTAATTTGGGATAAGCTCCTTAATGATCTACAGGGTTCATGCCTAGTAACAGTGAACTTTTTGTTGTTGCTTGCAAGCTATTTCATATTCTGTAGCAGTTCTGCTTAATTAACTGTTTTGACAATATCACCGTTACCAATTTTTAATGTAATCTATGCAATTTATTCTTCAAGGGAAGCAGGAACTGCATTTGTAGATGAAACACTGAAACACGAAGTTGTTTGCCTGCAGCAACTTATTAGGAATAGTTCTGCTTAATGTGGAATTATTCAGATGACTTTTAGTTCTGCAAAGACTGTGCATATTGACTTAGCATATGTTATCAGGTGGTGAATATTTATTAAGCTGTCACAAATACACTATTTTGACTGTGCTACACATAGTTTGGTCTTATGATATGATGCTAGTGATATTTATACAATATCATGTAGTTCATCCAAAGCTACCAATAAAGTACAAGTAATTTATTTCTTTATAACAATAAAGGGTGTACATGTTCAACAAAGTGGCTATAACTGTTGGTAGGGATGGGGGTTCTCTGTGGATGAAAGTACCTTATGCTTTTATCATCTGGCCATTTAAACAGTCTTTAATCTGGCTTTGTAGGACTAGTGTGCATGTATGAATTAAGTATTTAGGCTACTGAGAATTTCTGTGAAACAAATTTTAAATATGTGACTTTGGCCATTATTATTATTATTATTATTATTATTATTATTATTATTATTATTTTGACATCAGAAAAGGATGCAGTTAACTATGTAGCTTTAATTGCTGGGTTTGGGGGACATCTGTGGATAAAAATAACTAACCCTTCTGAGATGATAACATTAAAAAGTCATTAGTCTGCCTTTGTAGGACTAGAGTGAAATACTTCACTGTGGCCATTTTTATCACAAACAGACATGTGATGTGTACACTGTCAGTAAAGTGATCATAACTGCTGAGGATGGATATTGGTAGATTATAATGACAGCAGTTTGAGTGGCCTTTTATGATTGAAATGTTTTGAGTACTTTTTTCTCTATTAGTTCATGCATTTTGTTTCACTACCTACTTAAAAATCATGTTCAAAAGTACAAATTTAAAATACACTCTACAAATGATGCTGTATTAAACAAGAAATATAATTTAAAACAATCAAGAAGGTGAGTCAAAGAGCACATGCATTCATGCATGGTCCTACAAATGTGTGTGGAGGAGGAATAGTTTGAAAACAGCTCAGGACCCAAAGTACACTTAATCCACCACTGAGGGGATTCAATGTCTTGAGTTGGAGTAGTTTGTAGAGTTGGCATCCTAACACTAGTTTACATCTTTGTTTTATGGGCAGTCATTTATCTTTTTCTACAGTGATACACTGATACTCACAGAGGGCAAATGCCGATGGAGATTGTCTGGAATGTGGTGCTGCTGTTTTCTTGAAGGCGGATGTGAAAGTGAGTTGTCTACATTCTACCCGAGGAAGGAGAACTAATTTCCTAACGGCTGGTTGAGATTCCAAAGGAGGATCTTTTTGGCCCAGAAGAGGAGGGGGGTTATTTTTCCTCTCAATCTATGTGAAAATGGAAGTTTAAAGATTGATCAAGCCATAATCCTAGGGATCTGAAGTTGGAGACTTGTTTCTGTGTTATGGCTGTGTAAATAAAGGATATTTAGAATTAGGTACTTGGTGAATTTTCTGTGGGGCTCTAAAAAGCATAGTTTTGGTCTTGGAGGATTTCAGAAGTAGTTTGTGATTTATGAGCCATTGCTGGAGCTCATTTAATTCTGCCTGGAGCTGGGAGTGAATGTTAGTGTGAGAGTGACCTGATCAGTAAATTACCATGTCATCAACATCGAGGATGAGTTAGGATGAGTTGGAAATGGGGTGGTCACAAGGAAGTTTGTTAATGAACATAGCAAAGAGTAGGAAGTTAGAATGGATCCTTGTGGTACACCGTTGAAAACAGGTGCATATTCTGACTGGGAGGAGAATCCTATTTTAACTCTGAAGTATCTGTCAATGAGGAAGTTTTTAAACCAGGGAGTGTTCTTTTGCCTGATAACAGTTTCATTTAATTTGTTTTGAAATGATCGTGGTCAGTGAGTTTGGGTGAATGATGCTGGGTGCATTAGGAGAAAAATGGCTCCTGAGGTTACTTATAACATTATTGAGAGGAACATGCATCCTAGATGACCATAGAATATGCATACTAGTGCCAGTGTACAAGAACAAAGGAGTTATCCACAACTGTGGGAAGTGCAGAGGTATTAAATGCCTGTCACACTGCATGAAAGTCCTGGAGAGGGTGATTGATAAACAAATACATGCAGTAGTAGAAAGTAAGATTGGGGATGAACAATTCCAATCGAGATCAGGATGCAGCACAACTGACCCGATGTTTGCAATGAAACAGATAGTTGAGAAGAAATTGAGATGAGGAAAGAGTCCAACTGGGCATTTCAATACTTGAAAAAAGCATATGACAAGGTCCCAAGAAAGCTGATTTAGGAAGTCCTGCAGTGGTTTGAAGTCCCAGAAACATTGCTAGAATTAGTGCAGGCTATGTACAAGGACCCAATGACTCAAGTATGAACAGTGTTTTGTCTCACAAAAGGGTTCCCAGTGGGAGTGGGTGTGCACCAGGGTTCTGCTGTCTGCCCATTGCTGTTCATGCTGGTATTGGACTATATTAGCAAACAGGTCAGAGGAAACGGATCAACAAAGTTGCTGTATGCAGATGATGTGGTATTACAGGCAGACTGAACAAGAATTTCAGCAAAGGATAGGAGAATAGAATGAAATGCAAAACTGATGACATGTGGGATGCAAGTGAATACAGATAAGACAGTTGTAATGGCAGGAAATGGGGGAAATCAGAAGGTGAGAAATGAGATAAAAGGGAAAATGGTGCAACACGTTAACAAGGAGGTCAAAGCTGGAATTAGAGGGGTTGCACTGTATTGTTAAAAAGTCTCAGGTGTTGTTTGTGATGACTGAAGAATGTCAAAAAAGCTGAAAAGTAAAATGTACAAAACAATGGTGTGACCAGTACTACTGCATGGTAGAGAACATGGGCAGTAAAAACAGGGCATTCAGGAAAGCTAGGGGTGATAGAGATGAAGTGCCTGAGATGGGTGGTTGAATACACACTGTGGCACAGACAAAGAAATAGGACCTCAGAGCAGAAGCCCAAGTAGTTCCACTGCAGAGAAGGTAAAAGAGAACAGATTAGAGTGGTTCTGGCACATGCACAGAAAAGTAGAAAACAATCTGGTGATGAATATGGGAGAGACAGGAAGAAGGAAAAAGGACACCCAGCAAAGAGATGGGCGGATTGTGTGAGAGATGAACTGCAACAGTCAGGCATAACTGTCAAAGAAGGTAGGAGAGTGGCATTGAACAGAGAGAGTGAGAGAGAGAGATAATGACAGCTGACATGACACCCCAACCCCATGTTAAAAATGGGAACAAGGGGCTGATGCCCATAACGAGTGGTTACTGTGGTCTAAAGCCTTTGTCAGGTGTATAAATAGGGCACCTGTAAGGAGGGATCTATCAGTGTTTTGCAGGATGTTACTGGCTAGAGACCAAAGTGCTGCCATAGTACTTTGTCTGGGACAGAACCCATGCTGTTTTGGAAGTGACTGGGTAGTACTGCTGGATGTAGGTAGAAAGCTGAGTTCAGTCTATTTTTTCCACACATTTGCCCAGAGAGGAGGGAGATTGCTAAATTTTTTTAGGAAATATTATGGGGAAAGTTTTGCTGTGCCACATTGAAAAGTGTTTGTAGAATGGGTGTCATGATGATGTTTTTTCCAAAAAAGGGTAACTTCTTTCGGAAAGTGTTTAGGGGAACATAAAAGGGTAATTTGTGCCTTTGTTTGGAGGTTGCATTTGTGCCATTGGATAGACGTAGCTAGATTACGTAAGGATATAAACAAGGCTCTTTTATCAGTTGTGGTGGTTTGATTAGGAAAAGGATAATGTAGAGAGATGGCCACTCCATGTGCCCGAAGAATCATTTGTAATGTATGGAACCATGCTTTTTGGGTGAGAGAATTCCTTGCATACCAGACTCAGATCACCTCTTAGCAGTCTATAGAATACCGTGTACAGTAACAGAGCTTTGAGTTGGTCCATGTAGGACGTTGTTTTGGCCTTGTATCCTTTCAGTAAGGTATCCCTTTGGGCATTCTAGTTGTTGCATTTGTCTGTTCAGATACATTTTAAAGGGGGCATTATACTCAACAACTGTCCAAATGAGGGCTGAGTAAAGGGGGACAATGACATCCCTAGATCTAGATACAATCCCTTTGTTTATAAGCTGTGCAATACAGAAGGGGTGTCTTATAACAATAGACACATGTTGGTCAAAAGCTATGTCACTGTCCACATATGTTCCCAAATCCTGAACAACTGAGTCAACTCTTAGGAGTGTATTGTTAATGTGGTAGTTCTTTGGGGTGGATGACTTCCCAAAGGATACACTAATGCATTTTTTGGCATTTTTCTTCAGACCATGACTTTGACACCAGTTATTTATTTGAGACAAACCTTCCTGTAGAATGGCTAAGTCATTTGGGAATTCAATGACTGCTCCATGTCCAGGCAGCTCTTTGGTATTGACTTTTACTTCAGAAAAGTAGATGCCAAACTGGAGAAGTCCCAGCAAAAAATCCTGGAGGAATCAACTGGTAACTGGTCTCTTTGTGGAGGTAACTTCCCCTATTTTGATTATTTGTATCCTGTCTGTGAGCCATTTGGCAATCCAGTGGGTGACATAGGGGTTTAGTCCCACTTTATTTATCTTTTTTACTATGCCTGAGTGGGGAATTTTGTCAGAAGCTTTGGGCAGGTTGAAGTATGCATTGAGTACCATTTTGCCTTCATCCACTGGTTTGGTGATCTTTTCAAAAGAATCCACCAGGCTGAGTACTCCTGACCTGCCCGTGATGAACCCAAACTGAGATGGGTCCAGTGTTTGGAGATTCCCTGTGTCTGCATTGATCCTGTGATGAATCCAAACTGAGATGGGTCCAGTGTTTGGAGGTTCCCTGTGTCCGCATTGATCCCGTGATGAATCCAAACTGAGATGGGTCCAGTGTTTGGAGGTTCCCTGTGTCTGCATTGATTAGTTCCACCATAAGTCTTTACATGTTTTTTGCAATTGAGGCTAGTCAGACTTATGGGTCTGTAATTGCCTGGGCCTCTGGGAGGTCTTGCCTTATGCATGGAAATGACTGTAGCTGTTCTCCATTTGCTTGGTACAAAAGCTATATGGAGTTTGAGACTGAACAGTGTTGTTAGGGGTGTGGCTGAGACTGAACAGTGTTGTTAGGGGTGTGGCTGAGACTGAGCAGTGTTGTTAGGGGCGTGGCTGAGACTGAACAGTGTTGTTAGGGGTGTGGCTGAGACTGAACAGTGTTGTTAGGGGTGTGGCTGAGACTGAACAGTGTTGTTAAGGGTGTGGCTGAGACTCAACAGTGTTGTTTTGGGTGTGGCTAAATCATGCTTCCTACTATTTAAAATGCATCCAGGGATATTGTTAGGGCCCATTAATGCAGTATGTTTAGCATTTGATGTCACTTTAGGACTTGGTCTTGTCTGATAGCTGGAGGTGAGCTAGGTTCAGGTATATCTCGGGGGACAGACAGAGGGGAGAGATGGGCAAAGTTAGAGTTAAATTTATTGGCCAGTAGGTTAGCTATATTTTCAGCCTCAGTGTAAGTACCATCATTCACAATCAGCTCAGTGCATTCTTGTGTTGTGTTTTTGAGATTATAAACATAACAGAAAAATGCATAGTAATTGTCTATGGCATGGATAGCTATTTTGCCCTCAAAACTGGCTGTGGTGGATTTTATTAAGCTCCTGAGCACACCTCTCAACTGTACAATTTTCCCAGACTGTCTAGATTTTGGCCTCATATTTTTGGTCTATTTTTCATAAAAATGTGTTTTTTTCTGGCAAATTAGTGGTAAATCATTGAAGCTTGAAGTTAGAAAATAATGAGAGACACTTGAGTTTCAGACTTCATACCCTTCAGAAATGTTATGGCAATGCAAAACCTGTTATTCTATCAACTTTCTAAGTTTGTAAGAAAAATATTTAAAATTTGTCCCTATTTTTGGGCCTTTGTCACACTTTTATTTATGGCTTTGCCCAGATTTCTTGTTTTAAGAGGTTGAGAGGTATGCTACTGAGTTGTTTGTTTATTTCAGTTACAAGGGCTCTACTCTTTGGTGGATTTTATTAAAATCCTGAGTTGTTTGTTTATTTCAGTTACAAGGGCTCTACTCTTTGGTGGATTTTATTAAAATCCTGAGTTGTTTGTTTATTTCAGTTACAAGCTCTACTCTTTGGTGGATTTTATTAAAATCCTGAGTTGTTTGTTTATTTCAGTTACAAGGGCTCTACTCTTTGGTGGATTTTATTAAAATCCTGAGTTGTTTGTTTATTTCAGTTACAAGGGCTCTACTCTTTGGTGGATTTTATTAAAATCCTGAGTTGTTTGTTTATTTCAGTTACAAGCGCTCTACTCTTTGGTGGATTTTATTAAAATCCTGAGTTGTTTGTTTATTTCAGTTACAAGGGCTCTACTCTTTGGTGGATTTTATTAAAATCCTGAGTTGTTTGTTTATTTCAGTTATAAGGGCTCTACTCTTCGGTGGATTTTATTAAAATCCTGAGTTGTTTGTTTATTTCAGTTACAAGGGCTCTACTCTTTGGTGGATTTTATTAAAATCCTGAGTTGTTTGTTTATTTCAGTTACAAGCACTCTACTCTTTGGTGGATTTTATTAAAATCCTGAGTTGTTTGTTTATTTCAGTTACAAGGGCTCTACTATTCTGGGAATTACTCTTCTTACTGCTTATATTACTTGTATTTATATTAGTTTATTTATTTGTTTTCTTTGACATTTGGTTACTGGGAAAGTTTAAGTGGGTAGAAATCTCATTTTTAGTGGAGACCTGGGAAGAAAAGCTCCAGTATATAAGATACAGAAATAATAACATGTCATTTGAAACATAATTACAATTTCAAAAAAATGAAGGTAATATTTACATAGCTAACTCACAATACAAATATCATTCTAAAACAACATTCTAAAACATTCTAAAGACATCAAGTTAAGTAAAAGAAAAGATTTGTATGTATAAACGTTTACAAGATAGATTAAATGGGCTTGGCAGTATGTGGTAGCAGTTATAGTTAATTGGGTTGCACATTTATAAATATTGACAGTGTCATGGATGTAACAAATAATAACAGACAATCTATTATCTTAGGAGGGAAATATTTTTCTGTACAGAGATTACATAGAGAGGTATAGCAAGGGGGAAGAGCGGGTAACAGGAGGCTGCAGGGGGGTAAGGGTTGGAGTAGGGGAAGGGAGATGGGATAGTAATGAGATATGAGTCAAAGTCAAAGTAAACTTTATTGTCTTTCAGAAATCACACAAGTGCAAAACTGAACAAAATTCCGTGTCTCCGAACTCAATGTGCAGGCAATATATAGACTATTTTCACAGACATTTACACATATAACACCTAACTATTACATCATGGACATGCAGGTAGACAGACTAATATTGCACATAATTAGAAACACATTTTAACACTTTTTGAAGTGAACACTCACTTATGTGAGACTTCAGTATTCCACAGGTACTTGGTTAAAACATTAAATTGATCTTTGCATAGAAAGAGACATTTGAGTATTCTACTGCGAACATTACAGTATTGCACTATGGTTAATTTATGAATTTGCAACTGTATTGCACTGAAAGAACAGATATTTTACTGCATTGCTAATGCTCTAGATGGCCTATAAGTTAGCAGTCATGGTGAATATTGCATTAGATGAGAGTGGTAACCAGGTTAATGCACAATTTGAGACAAGCTACTACAGTTCCTACTGACCCAGGTGGACATCATGGAGTGTAGTGGTTACTAGAGTTCAGCAGCCCAATGATATTAGGGAAGAAGCTGTTCCTCAATCTCGTAGTTCTGCAACATATGCTTTGGAAGCACTTTCTGGATGATAGATACAAGAACAGTCTGTAAGCAGGGTGAGTGCAGTCTTTAATTATTCCTCTGGCCCTCCCGAGACCTCTGGATAAGTACAAGTCATGCATAGGTGGTAAGGTGGTCCTAATGATCCTCTCAGCTGTCTTCACCACTCTCTGGAGGGATTTGTGCTCAGAGGTAGAGCAGCTTCCATACCATACTACGAGGTTATTCATCAGGATGCTTTCTATAGTACATATGTAGAAGATAGTGAGAACTGTCAATGGGAGATTTTCTCTCCTCAGCCTTCTTAAAAAGAAGAGTGGAATGATAGTGACAATGAATTCAGAAGTAGGTAGGGCAAAGGACGAGAGGAAAGGAATGAGGCAGAAGAGTGACAATGATGGAGAGTTCATCCTGGTTTTGAACAAGGACAACTATTTGATTTGAGTAGGAATTGATTTCATTTTGATTTGAAATCTTTAAGGGTTGTGGCAGATTTTACTTCAAGTGGTAGTATGTTCCATATTTTGGTATCTCAATAAGAGTATAAATATTTACCAACATCTTTGTTTGGTTTGTAAAGAGTTAGGAGTTGCTTATATTTGGATTGGAGTGTCCAGTTTAGTGTGTAGATTTGAAGGATGGAGTTTAAGGCAGGACAGGTTTCAGATTTGTAGATTATTTTGTGTGCCATAGCTAGCTGGACGTAGTTTAGATATTGGGGGAGATCTAGCCAGTTAAGGGTGTTGAGGGTAATGCATTGATAATTATAATATGGCAGACCAGTTGCAAATTTGGCAGTTTTATTATAATAGGATTCAAGCTTATTTTTAGTGTAGTTTGAAGGTTGGATAGTATTGGAGCACCATAAAGTAAGGTAGGTAGCAGGAACGTTTGTGCTAGTTTTACTTTAATAGCTGGGTCCATAACACTTTTGTGTCTATAAAGCATTCCTAGTTTGTGATGTGTCTTTTTGATAATATTGTGGATATGGAGGTCAAAGGTGAGATTGTTATCAATGATTATACCTAGTAGTTTTGTGTGTGGCACTAGTTTGGTTACTGTGTTATTTAGAAAATATATTTTGAAGTCAGTTGGGGGTGTTTTTGGTGTGAAAAGAAAGAGTTTTGTTTTGTTGGAGCTGAGAAATAGTTATGCATTGCTAAGCCAGGACTCAGTGGTTGTGGTGGCAGTTTGGTTTATTTGTTTAAGGTGTTCAAAGTTATTGGCAGAAGAAATGAGGGTTGAGTTGCTGACATATTGGATGAGGGAGCTTTGGCAGAAATCAAAATGGAGTTTATTTATGAAGATGTTGAAAAGAAGGTGTTCAAGAACTGAGCCTTGTGGAACTCCAGTTGCATTAGTTTGATATTGTGAGAAAGAGTTTGTCATTTTACACATTGTTGTCTTTGAGAAAGATAGCTAGTGAACCACTGTTGTGAGGGCTGGAAGAGGAAGATCAAGAAATAATCCTACCGTAAGTTGGCCAGAGTCTCTAGCTTTGTTGATTTGTCAGTAAAGGTGATCAGGGTGGTTATTGCACTACATGGATGTCTGAAGCCATGCTGAGTTGATGTTAGTAGTTTGTTTTGAGTAAGGTAGTCGAGGAGTTGTTTATATATACAGTTTTCCAAAATTTTGGATAGGGGAGATAATATGGAGATGGGGCAGTAGTTAGATACATTAGTAGATTTTCCTCTTTTATGCAGAGGGGTTATAATAGATTTTTTCCAGGGGGTGGAGATGTATGATTCTTTGATGGATCTGTTGATGAGGATGCTAACTGGATGGGAAATATCTGTCAGAGGAGGGAGACAGGGGTTTTATTTTGTGTAATAGGAGCCGTATGTAGCTTGTGGGTACTGGTTGGAATGAAGGTGGTGATGGCTGTGGGGGTGTGGTAGGGGTGATTGTGGATAAGAGTGGGGTGAACGTGTGTTTGTATGGGGGGGTGTTAGGCTTGTTTACTAGACTGGCTATACTTTCAGTAAGGTGAGTATTGAGCAGTTCAGCTATTTCAGGAATTTTTTTTGTTCCAGGATCAGGGTTTTGTTTAAATCCTGGGGCAAGTAGTGATGTGATGGCAGACCAAATTTTTGGGATTGTTTTTATGGTCTGATAATTGTTGTTTAAAACAGTGTTTTTTGTTGATAGCTATAGATTTCTTAGCTAGATTATGTAATTGTCTCTAATTTTGTAAGGTTGGTTCATTTTTCTTTCTTTGCCAGTCCTTCCATGCTTTATTTCTGTTTAATATTAATGTTTTTGTGGGATTTATGAGCCAGAGATCATGACTGACTTTAGTTCTTTTAGTTTGAAGAGGAGCTAGGCTGTTAAAGATGTCTAGGAATAATTTGTTGAAGTAGTTGACAGCATCATTAAGAGGTAGCGTTTTTAGTGAGAACTAATTTAAGGATTATGGTGACCACAGTGGTGCAGCGGTTAGTATTGTCATCTCACAGCAAGAGGCTCTCCGGTTTGATCCTCGGCTGGGGTGCCTTCTGTGCAGAGTCTGCATGTCCTCCATGTGGTCGTGTGGGTTTCCTCCGGGTGCTCCGGTTTCCTCCCACATCCCAAACACATGCTGTAGGGGGATTGGACACTCTAAATTGGCCCTAGGTGTGAGTGCATGTGTGTGTGTGCCTTCTGTGGAAGGTTGGGCACCAGGCTGGCAACTCAACACTGTAAAACTCCACTGCCAATCATGAGCGGACAAGGTGATCCGCTGTGGTGACCCCTAACCGGGAAAAGCTGAAAGTAGAAGAAGAAGTGTATTAACAAACTGCTGTTGACTGAAGTTAGTTAGATGGTGGGAGGTTTTGTAGTTATGGGGTTTAGGTGATATCGGAGGTAGCTCTATGGGTATAGGCTGGCAGATGGTCCCTTAAGGCATCTGGGAGAGTACCAGAGCTTCAGTATTTAACAGGGTTGGTAACAAGCATCCAATCTAGAATAGAAGTTTGGTTGGCGTTTTTATGAATTCTGGTAGGAGTTGTAATAAATTGTGTGAAGCCAGAAAATTAAGACTATTAGGTGGGAAGTCAGAGGTTATGTGTTGCCAATTGATGTTGACATCACCCATGATAATAGTTTCATTAGTTATGTTTTGAGACATCCAGGATAGAATATTGTCTAATATAGTATAGTTGTGACCAGGGGATATGTACAAAACTCCATTGCAGAGTTGGTTACATTTGCTTAGCTTTTAGAGGGATATGAGTATTTCAGCATTATCAGATTTAGGGATGGGCTTGGTTTAAGGTACAATTGTGTATGTAGAGGGGTTGATTAGACTTACCCTTCTCCTTTTTTATGGATTCTGTTGCATCTTAATAAAGTGTAGCTTGGTGGAAAGAGTGCGGAGTCTTGAATATTTGGTTTGTGCCATGTTTCTGTGGTTGCAAGTATGTCAGGGGTATATTGTGTTAACCACTCATAAAGGTCTGTTATTTTATTACGTATGCTTTGTAATTTTAGTGTAACCAGAAATAGTGAGTTGGATGAGGGTATGGTGTAAGTAAATGAAGTAGTGGTGGGATCTGGATTTGGGTGGATGTTACCACATTGGGATAGGTTAGTAATATGGAAGAGGTAACGGTATAATACTGCCAGAGTTTCTTTTGACTTTAGCTTTATAACATGGTATGGTTTGCAGTTTTGTAGGGTTGTAGGATTTTGTGTTTTGTAAATTAAAGGGTGTTTAATTTTAATAGGCTGGATGGTATGTTGGATTACCCATGTGCTTGTTTTTTATAGCTTGTGTTTAATGTAGTGTGTTTATTGAAAGTATATATATTTTGGGTATTCAATTCAGTGCCGTGAATTAGTAATAGGAGAGTAAGTGAGAGGCAGTGAAGGAGTATTAAGATGTGTTGGAGGTATGCCATTTTAAGCAATAGGGGCAAGAGGGATGTAAGCAAGTGGGAAGGGGATATGGTAGGCTTGGATCTGGAGCGAAGGTGATATAGTATGAGGAAGGGGGTGAGGTAGAGATAGATTGGATAGTTAGGAGGTTTGGTATATAATTAGTGGGCGATGTGTGTTACTGGATGGTGAGGATGAAAGGATGGAGTTATGGTTAGTATAAAAGTAATTGATATGGGGGTGGGAATGGGAGTAGGGTAGGGGAGTGGAGTGAGCCTGAGCATAGATAGGGCAAACGGAGTGGGCTGGACACTATTTGTGGCTGTTTGTGAAACCAGAGACTCAAACAGTAAGCTTGTTAGTATTTTATTTATTTATTGTATTTATGTATTTATTTATTTATTTATGTATGTATTTATTGTATTGTATTTATTTTATTTATTTATTGTATTTTAGTAGCAATAACTAACTATTGGCAGAGTGGCACTACAAGCATGCAAGGAGTTCTTTAGACAGCAAACTTTCATGGGACTAAACACTACTAAACAGAACAAATGTTAGCTACCGTAATCAGGATTTAGTTGTAATGTAACAGTAGTGGACAAGTTGATTGATATTACATATGGTTGCTGAGGTTGGGGATGTAATGAGTACAGCTGTAAGAAGGAGCAAGCACGGGTTTACTGTTTATTTCACAAGTGGCAGAACAATCTAAGTACAATAAAGTACGGGGACAAAGAGTGAAGGGGAAAGGGATGGGGAAGACTAGCTAGAGCAGGTGATGTGCTGTGGATAACTGAAGGGTACAAAATTAAAATAGTTATTACTCCACAAGTTTGAAATGTACATTAGATTATTAGCTGAATCTGTGCCGCAAGGAATCCACTGTAGCTGAGTTGCTGGGAAGATAATGTAGTTTCAGGGGGGTTGTAACTATATGCAAACAGCATTAGCACCTGATACACATTTTCCACACAATTATAAAAATGCTAAGTTATTGGTCACACATCACTGGAGGGGACCGGGACAGACCCGGAAAAGTACAGTGAGTAAAGACTTATTACTTATTTATATTACTGCCAAGGGATGTATTTTATTTCTTTGCAGTTTGATTACCGGGGAAGTCCACTGGGCCGAATTCATCCATTTTCAGTGGAGGCCCGGGGAGAAAAGCTCCAAGATGCATTATACAATTTAGATACAAATGATAGTTAATATTAAAGATCTTATGTAGAATAGTTACTCATAAATGCATTCAGTGTCATGCATAGTTAACAAATTCATTAAGCTTGAAGGTAGGGATCACACAGTTTCATTTGAGAAAAACAGATATGGGTTAGGAGTGGAAACAGTTTACATACAAACCTTTTAAAAAACTGTAAATACACTTTACATACACACATCAACAGTAGAATGCTATTTACAATATTTACAAGGTTGGGCTGTGTGAGGGTAGCTGTAGGAGGTGAGAGCTTAGAGAGAAGCTATAGAAATTGTTGAGAGCTCAGATAGGCTCATAGGAAAATAACTATGAGAGTTGTAGAGCTTGGGAACCAGTGAGAACCCCCTTTGATTAGGTTGGGTGAAAGCAGGTACAATTCCATTTAGTGGACAGATGTTTAAATAGTTGGGTTTTGAAGTTTTCTGAGTTTGGTATGGTTCTTAGTGTGGAGGGAAGGGAATTCCATTCCTGGCCTAGTGAGAAAGATAGGAGAAGTTGGTAAGCAGGATGTTTAGGTTTATGGATAGTAATTAAGTTCTGATTTTCAGATCTGAGAGCTCTGTTGGGTGTATAAGGGGGAAGGATGTTAGTTAGAGCGGGACATTTTGTTGGGTGAAATATGAGTCTATGTGCAGTAGTGAGTTGGAGATAGTCTAGGTAGTTTGGGAGTTCAAGCCAATTCAGGGATTGTAGGGTTAGGCGGTGATGGATGGTATTTTGAGATTTAGAGGCAAATTTAGAGATTTTGTTGTAGCAGTTTTCTAGTTTAGAGGTGATAGAGGAGGACAGGTTGGTTAGGAGAGGGGCTCCATATAATAAGGAAAGACGAAAATAAGTCAAGGCCAGAGTTTGCCTGGTAGAGTTGGAGAGAAAGCGATTATTCCTATACAGCATACCTAGCTTTTGGTGGGTTTTCTTAATATTTTGTTGAATATGAATATCAAACTTGAGGTGTTCATCTACAGTAATGTCAAGTAGTTTGGCAGAGGGGACTACTTCTATAGGTGAGTTGGTTTGACTATAGACTTTGAAGTTTTTATCATAAGAGAGGGGCTTTGTGGGAGGGAATAGTAGAATCTTTGATTTATTTGCATTGAGAGAGAGGTGGTTTTGGCGCATCCAGTTTTTAGTTGTTGAGAAGGCAGTTTGGGTTTTACTCAGCAATTCAGAGAGGTTTGAGGCAGAGCAGACTAAGGTTGAAGTGTCTGCGTATTGACTGATTTTAGCATCAGGAATAGCAGTGTGAAAGTTATTGATGAAGATGTTAAAAAGCAATGGCCCAAGGATGGATCCCTGTGGTACGCCAGTTGGGGTAGGTAGGAAGGAAGAGATGGAGTTCTTCCATTTGACTGCCTGTGATCTGTCTGATAGATGGCTGGAACACCAGGATAAAGCATTATGTGAGAGATTAAGGTTTGAGAGATGACAGAGAAGGTGCTTGTGGGAAACAGTATCAAAGGCTTTAGACAGATCGAGTAAAACAGTAGAAACTAAGTGGCCTGAATCTCGGGCTTGACTGACAGTTTCTAGGAAAGAGAGTAGAGCGGTTATTGTGCTGTGGCCTGGACGGAAGCCATGCTGGGTAGGAGAGAGAAGATTGTTTTGGGTCAGGAAAGGCATAAGTTGGAGGTGGATGCATTTTTCTAGGATTTTGGAGATTGGTTTGAACAAAGCAATGGGGCGAAAGTTTGAGACGCTGGTATTTTTGCCTCCTTTATGATGAGGAAGAATATAAGCTGAGCACTAGAGTTTGGGGACGTATTATTCTTTTATGGATCGGTTGATGATGCTGATTGGGAGTGCAATGCCATCAGCAGCACATTTTAGGAAGGAAGAGGGAATATTGTCGGGAGCATTAGAGCAAAGTTTAAGTTTGGACAAAAGTTTTTTTATAAAGTTAGTGGAGATGGGTTTGAGTTCAAACAGATGAGGTGAATTAGAAGGGGAGAGTTTAGAGTAGTTGGGTTATTATTGGGAAATGTCTTGGTGAGGGTAGTAATAGTGTCTATGAGAAATGAGTTAAATTCAGAGCCCAGTTTGAGATCAGATTTACTTGGGTCAGGACAGGGATTATCCTTGGAGCCTGGATTGAGGAGGGAGTTTACTGAGTTCCAGAATGTTTGGGGGGTTTTTATTGTTATTGGACTGAAGTTTGATATAGTAGGATTTTGTGTCTTTGGTGATTAGTCATTTTGCACGGTTGTGGAGCTGTTTATATTGGAGCAAGGTATTGTCTAGCTTATTGTTTTGGTAAAGCTTCCATATCTTATCTCTGTGCTGCATAATCTGTTTTGTCTCTTTGGATAGCCAAGGAGCAGTTTTAGTTTTTATCCTTTTGTTTCTTAGTGGGGCTAGTGAGTTTAAAGTATCAAGGAAGACAGAGTTGAAGTATTCTATAGCCTTGTCAAGAGGAAGGATGTTTAGAATTTGCCAGTTCATTTATTTGAAAGGATTTGAGAAAGTAGTTGGGTTGAAGCTACTGAGGTTACGAGTTTGAATGTACTGATGCTGGTGTGGGGAGGAACTAGTTGAGCGATGCATGAAGGCTGGCAGGTGGTCGCTAAAGGTATCAGGAATTGTGCCAGAATTGGTTATTTTATTTGGATCTGAGACTAGGATCCAATCTATAGTTTATCCGGGAGAGTTTATTTTGTTAAGTCGAGTGATGGAAAGGATTATTTGAGTGAAGTTATAGAGGTTAATGGATAGGGAGGGAGAGGGGCAATTGATTTTATTCCAGTCAATATTCACATCACCAAGAATATAAGTTTCAAAGTTAATTTCAGTAGAGGCCCATAGGAGAATATTTTCAAGTGTAGAGATATTGTTACCAGGTGAGATATATAGGGCAAAGATGCAGATATTTTTATGTTTATTTAGTTTTAGAATTCCAGCAGTTAGTTCAGTGTTCTGGAATTGGAATTTGGAGGGGAATTAAGGTAAGAAGGTTGGAGTAGACTAGGGCAGTGCCTCCACCTTTTTTGTTTAGTTGGTCATTTCTGAGACAATGAAATCCTGGGGGCAGAATCTCAGAGTCGGAGATAAAGGGCTTGAGCCAGGTTTCAGAGATGGCTAAGATATCTGGTTGGTTATGGCTTAACCAAGCTTGAAATTGGTGTACTTTGTTGTTTAGACTTTGTGCATTAATTGTAAAAATCTTTAGGGTGTTGAGATAGGAGGAAGAGGGTTAGGGATGAGTGTTGTTAATAAAGGATGTAGGACCAGGGTTAGGATGGATATCACCAGCTTGGACTAGGTTGTTGAAGGAGATATCCTTTAGCCATATTGGTCTGCCAGGTATGAATTTTGGTAGATTGTAGACTGGAGCAGGTGACAGTATCTTGACTTTAGAGGAGAAGAGTTTAGGGTGGGATAGGTGCAGAGGGTTGGGCTGAATGAGAGAAGAGGAGATGGAGTGGAAATGGGAGTAAGAGTGAGGGGGAAGGTGGGTTTGTATGGTAGTTTTCTTTGTAGGTGGTATTGGACAAGCATAGGTGGAATATGAGGTAGCATAGTATAAGGGAAGTAGGAACAGAAAGAGGAGGCTGGGGGACTGGAGGGTGTGATAACTTGAGGAGAGCATGTTGGTGCAAAGAGAGAGTGGTATGAGTGGTTAGGAAAATAGAGAAGGCTATGAAGAAGAAAGGGTTTAAAAAGTGTTGGAGGTATTCTAGAGATTTAAGGAAAGAGGAGGGGACTATAATTACTGGGTTGAGTACAGATTACAGAGTTAAAGAAGGATGGCTATAGGTGGGAAGAGTAATGATGGGGATCTGGTATTGGGTAATTAGGCTGAGAGGGTGGGGTAATATAGGAATAAAGCTAGGAGTACTGGAGGCGGGTGGGAATTGAGAGCAGAGTAGGGGAGCGGAGTGAGCCCGTAGGGCGAACGGAGCGGGAAAGAACACTAGATGTGCGTATGGCAGAAAAAGTATCAGCAAAGAGCAGTTTAAAGGCTGTAGTTGGAAGGTATGAGCTAAATATTTCCAGCCAGAAAAAGAAGGCTGCCTTTACAGAGGGTGGTTTAACAGGGGGTGGGGAAGATATGTACAGTCTAAGGATATTAACTCATAACCAACTGTTTGTGAAAAAATAAAACTTGTTGGGATTATAAAGAATATCTAGGATTTATATTGGTAGATGCTGCCAACTAATGGTAGAAGGAGATAGCAAACAGCAGGGATAGTTAGAGCAGTCTTAGGTTTAAATATATTCTAGGGTAGTGATAACAGGAGGGGGTGAGGGCAAACTGTCTGTGGTAGGCTGCTAGAACACACACACGAGAAGGCAGATTAACTCTATAGATATTACATCAAGTCTACATTTAATTAGTGTTAAGGAACATACACAATCTTGTTGGGGTGGGTCTTCTCAGTAGTATTTTTCTAAGTACCAGGCAAGCTGACCAATTCAGGGTGTCTTCAGGTGATGGCCGGAGGTATTCCTTTTGCGTTTAAAGCAGGGAGGGAGCACCCGGGATGGATTACTGTAGAGGAGAGGGAGACAACACTGAGTTAGTTAATATTGCAGATGTAGAGGGGAAGGTAGGAGGTAAGGGGTGTTTACAGTAGAAGGGAGGGTGCAACAAAGCACAGTAGTAGAGAGAGGCTGTGGTTAGATGAGGCTGGAGCAAGTATGTAGAGGAAGATTAGGTTTAGGGGATTAACAATGGAAAGCAGCAGACATTATGCTATGAACAATACAAGTTAGGCAATATAGGTTCCATTAAATAGAACAAAACATTCATTCAGCACTTCAGCATGCTATCAGTGACCCTAGTCCATTTGAGAGGACAGGGTTATACAGCAGTAGAGCTAAATATAAGCAGCAGAAAGCAAGGGGTAAATGATAAAGTAATACTATAAAATCTCTAAACAGTGCAATATATAGTGCTCAACAGACTAACACAGTAAACTATGATATGTTCATGCTGTGCAATAACTTGTGCTGAACAGTTTTCAAAACAGTTTTCAGAACAATATAAAAGCCATGTGGTGCCCTTATAGAGACAAACAGAAAAGAAAAATAGCTGCTAAGCCAGTAATTAAGCTAAAGGCTCTAGAAGGACCATTGATCCACCTTGAAAGAGAAATAAAGGCCTTCAACGATATATGTTCATTGGCATCATTTAATTGGACATCTGGAGAGCAGACTAGGCCAGCAAAGTGCAACAGTTGAGCTCTGTATACTCAGACTAAAGTAATGCAGCTGGCGACAACATAAAGAGAGACCCACTCATCCCAAAAAGCAGCTTACCGCTGCTAAGCTGGTAATTAACCTAAGCAAAGGGCAAATGACAAAGTACAAAGCAAGCAGTCAAACAGTACAGTATATAGGGCAAAATGGTCCCCAAAACCATGTAGAAGCTGTGCGGAACCCTTATAGTTACAAATGGAAAGAAAAATAGCTGCCAAACCTGATTTTAAGCGGACGACTTGAAGGGGGATTGTTATTCCACCTTAACAGGTTATCCGGCATTCAGCGATGCACTTTGGTTGGCGTCCTTTTAACAGGACATCATTACACCAGGTTTCTGGTCATGACAAGCCAGCAGTATTCAATCAAGTCTCTTGTACCCATACAAAATTAATGCAGCATTAGTCAGTGTAGAAAAGAGCCCCACTCATCCCAAAAGCAGCTTGCAGAGGTCAAAAACACATGTAGGTCACAGATAATTGAAGCCGTGAGCACGAGGCCAACAATAACCATACAACACAGTTACAAACATTGCATTGGAGTGATAGCCATCAGCACAAGGTCATCTATAACCCTAAAACACAGTTGCAAGTAAAATGCAGAGTTTAAATTAGCAGAATAGTTGCTTAGAGGCTTGCAAATGATAGACAGATATGCTGAAAAGACCTACTGGGAGGTGAAAACAAGCAGCCTAAACCGCAGGACCAGCACAGAGGAGCTGTGGATGCTCAGGACAGGATTTAAAAATTGCACCACAGTCTGTGGGAGATATAAGTAAACTCCTGGAGGAAACTAGCTATGGGGGAGGGGATAGGTGGAGGAAAGGTGGTTGGACTAGAGGGGTAGAAGGTAGGAGGGACTAAAGGGGTGGAAATTTGGTAGGAAGAACAGTTCCAGGAGGGGGGAGGGCTTAATAGAGGTGAGTATGGCAGAAAAAGTATCAGCAGAGAACAGTTTAAAGGCTGTAGCTGGAAGGTATGAGCTAAATATTTCCAGCCAGAAAAAGAAGGCTGCCTTTACAGAGGGTGGTTTAGCAACGGGGGGGGGTATTTACAGTCTAAGGATATTAACTCACAACCGTTTGTGAAAAAATAAAACTTGTTGGGATTGTAAAGAATATCTAGGATTTATATTGGTAGATGCTGCCACCTAATGGTAGAAGGAGATAGCAAACAGCAGGGATAGTTGGAGCAGTCCTGGTTTAAATATATTCTGGGGTATTTTTATCCTTACCTCCCCCTTCTCTTGAATGCCAAAGGCTGCATGAGCAATGGGGCATGCAGGCATATCATCTGTCCTCTGCAGCAACCCTTTTAGTGCCTTTTCACAATGATAGGCATGTCCATCCTCCCCTTGCTAATCCTTAGATGCCTCAGTTGTTAATCAAACCTCCAGTTACCTTGATCATAGTCTGTGTTTTACTCCTCTGTGCAGCTTAACTTCACCGTTGAGGTTCATATGTTCATAGGTGTTTACTAGGCTAATGAACACAAAGGCCTTTTTAAGCCTAGCCATGCATCCCAAATCTCTGTCAAATTCTGATACCCTTGATAAGTGTAAGGAGTGACCTGTGAGATGAACCATTTACAAGCTGCCTGTTTCCCATCCAACTGCCCAAGTCACACTTGAATTCAGTTAGGGAGGAACTCTGTCTTACATTGATGGGGACCCTGATCCAGAGAAGGTGTGGTCTCTGGGATACATACCGCTCTCTCCAACAGGTCCTATTTATATCACAGACAAGGTTTAAATCTTTAGAATGGGTAATTATGGTGCAGTTTATTTTGCAGATATGCAGGAGATCCATCAAAGTGGGTCTGACAATACCATGTATGCCAGGCATAGATCTCTCCTCAACAGCCCGTAGGAGACAGAATACAGTAATAGGGTCTTGAAATGGTCTGCACAGGACATGTTACTTACACCCTGTATTCTTTTAGTGAGGAAACTCTGTGGATATTCCAATTGTTGGATATGCCTGATTAGGTAAATACCAAAGGGGGCATTGTACTCAATGATAGGTCTGATGAATGCTGAATGCAGTGGAATGATGACTGCCTTGGACTTAGATGCCATACCTTTGTTTATAAGTTGCACAACATAGAATGATTTCCTCACTACTGTACAATCAAATGGTAGAATACTCTTTATGTGTGTCCCCAAGTCCCTGACTACTGAGTCAGCTCTTAGAGGTGTGTTGTCAATATGATAGTTACCAGGGGGGAAGACTTCCCAATGATACTATTATGCATTTCTTGGCATTTAGTTTTAGTCCATGGATCTGAAACCAGTGGTTTATTTGTGTCAGCACTTCCTGGAGAACTGGGGGATTCAATGACAGTTCCTAATCTGCAATCATCTCAAATTTAGTTAGCCAGAAGCCACTGACATTAGCCTTGACTTCAGTGAAGTAAATGCCAAAAAGGAGCGGTCCCACGACTGATCCCTGAGGGAGTCCACTTGTGACTGGCCTCTTTGTTGAGGTGGGCTGCCCAATTCTGACTTCCTGGGTCCTGTCTGTGAGCCAGCTGGCTGTATACTGGATGTCATAAGGGTTTGTAACTAACCTCCTGAGTTTGTTAACAATGCCAGAGTGAGGTATTGTGTTAAATGCCTTGGTCAGGTCAAGGTAGGCTGTGTGAAGACCACCAGGTTGGGTAGGCACAACCTCCCCCTGAAAAAAACAAATTGGGATGGAACCAGTGTCTGTACATTTCCTATGTCATTATCGATCATTTCCATGATAATCCTTTCCATGGTTTTGCATATGAGACTTGTAAGATTTATAGGTCTGTAGTTTCCAGGGTCTACAGGTGGCCCACCTTTGTGCAGAGGCAAGACCATTGCTGTTCTCCATTCATGAGGCGTGAAGCCTGTTTGGAGACTACAGTTAAATAGCAATTCTAGAGGCTCTGATAGGTCATGTTTCATGCTATTTAGAAGGCATCCAGTTAAATAGCAATTCCAGAGGCCCTGATAGGTCATGTTTCATGCTATTTAGAAGGCATCCAGTTAAATAGCAATTCCAGAGGCCCTGATAGGTCATGTTTCATGCTATTTAGAAGGCATCCAGTTAAATAGCAATTCCAGAGGCCCTGATAGGTCATGTTTCATGCTATTTAGAAGGCATCCAGTTAAATAGCAATTCCAGAGGCCCTGATAGGTCATGTTTCATGCTATTTAGAAGGCATCCAGTTAAATAGCAATTCCAGAGGCCCTGATAGGTCATGTTTCATGCTATTTAGAAGGCATCCAGTTAAATAGCAATTCCAGAGGCCCTGATAGGTCATGTTTCATGCTATTTAGAAGGCATCCAGTTAAATAGCAATTCCAGAGGCCCTGATAGGTCATGTTTCATGCTATTTAGAAGGCATCCAAATGGAGACATGATAAGCCAGCAAGGAAAGAAGAGTAGCATTGCTGAAATTGAATTCATCCTCAAGTCTTGGTGAGAACCTTCATGTGGTGGACCCAGTTTTTCACAAAGTCTCACCAAGACAACACTGATATATAAACTGTATTTATATAGCATATATCATGGACAGAAGTAGGTCAAAAATTAAAAAAGATAGCTGGGTGCACAAGACCCAGGATAAAAAAGTGCCCAATCCTGGTAGGCGCATTGGTGCCAGGACTGGAAAAAATGACAGTGTAGAATCCTCAAAATACGGAAACATTCCCACAATAGGGCCAGGCTCAGGGGAGAATGCTCCCCCCTTTGTAGAAGGAAGTAGCAGCCCACAAAAATCACAAAAACTGATAAGTCAAAGAAGAACCATAAAGACGATAGAGAGGACTATTGAAGATGAGAAAGAAATTATGTATTGTTACTATTATGTATTGTTACTGTTATGTATTGTTACTGTTATGTATTGTTACTGTTATGTATTGTTACTGTTATGTATTGTTACTATTATGTATTGTTACTGTTATGTATTGTTACTGTTATGTATTGTTACTGTTATGTATTGTTACTATTATGTATTGTTACTGTTATGTATTGTTACTGTTATGCAAAAAGCCCAGAATTTCCAGACACAAGATAAGCAAAACGATTAAGAGCGGAATTAGAGGAAAGAAATATACTTCCACAAGAAAAACTGTCAGAAGCCTCAAATACATATTTGTGCTTATTAATACAATAGATTTGTGAAAAACATGATATAGACCAAGAAACTTTGATCTGTTTAGAGAAAGAAGCATCTGAAGAAGTGCAAACATACAAACAACAAAACCCAGAGATTTTTGAAAAGTATAAAAAAGAAATATGGACATGGGAAAGAACGAGAGGTTTAATATGGTGCAATATTTATGCAAAGGAGAAAGCCAAATTAATCAATATAAAGAAGGCAGCCCCAAAGATATTTGAAGAGAAATACAGGCAAAGGGATCCAGATATGGAAAATTTCACAATAAAGAAAATTATATCACAGTAAGGGAATGTAGAAAAGAAGATTAGTAAATTAGAAGTTAAAAAATAGAAGTTGAAGTTATGGAATGCCTGCCAAATGAAGGATTTGGTGTTGAAAGTCTAACACAGGTTACATCACAGCATAATGGAATGAGTCCCCAAAATAAGGAGAAACAGGAAGATCAGGAGACATGTGAAGAAGAACTATGGACATGGGAAAGGAAAAGAGTTTTAATATAGTGTAATATCTATGCAAAGGAGAAAGACAAACTAGTCAATACAAAAAGAGCAGCACCAAGGATGTCTGAAGAGAAATACAGGCAAAGGAACCCGGATATGGAAAACTTTACAATACAAAAAATAACCAAAAAAATAGAAAACAAACTGTGTAAAAAAAAAAAAAAAAAAAAAAAAGGGCAAAGGGCAAAGGCCACTCTAACAGGTTCCAATTCAGTAGAAAGAAGTTTAATGAGGTTAGCACTTTCACTTCTACAGACAAAGAGACATCATTTAATGAATCACTTATATACCTTCCCCCTCCAAGTAAACCACACCTACCAAAAATCACATGAGTAATTAAAATTAGTAATTAAAGTTAAAGATACATTAACACACAAAATAATCCATTGGAAGCAATCAGTTCTAAACTTAATGAAGACAACGGTAGAAGTATAAAGCTAAACAGCCAAAAGTCCTGTAACACACCTAAGACATAAATATGTTCAAAAATGTGGAGATAAAAATAAAATGATACAAATAGAATATGTATATATATAGATATATATATATGTATAAAATATGTATCAACTCATATGAGCAACAAATGCATATAATGTTATATACATTTCATATTAATGAATGCATAAAAGCATGTGTATACAAAAGTAAGTCTCAAAGAGCCTGCAATAGTAAATATATATAAAAAAATATATATATATATATATATATATATGTGTATGTATGTATGTATAAAGGAAGCAGAGAATAACATGAATTCATAAAATTCCTTATCTAATTAAACTCCTTAGTTTCAAGATGCAAGCTATTGAACACACATCATTTATGCCTGGATGCCTAAAAGCATCACGCCTAGCATAGACACTCAACTCATTAAACTCAGATCTGCCAAGGTTAAAAAGATGTCCAGGGATGAAGTCGATTATGGCAGAGGAACGGTTTATCCACACCCCCCTGATTCTCAGCAGTGGGGCAGGCATTCTACTTTCACCAATCCGGATGTGGGAACTCCTCATGATGCAGAGACGTCTGAATGTCATGAAGTACCTCATCACAATCCAGCCGGTGAGCAGCCCAGCATCTCAACAGCAAAGGAAGGTCCTTGTCACAGTGAAAGACTACAGAGCAACAGAAACAACACTAATTATTTTGATTCTGTTAACAACAGCTCTTATTCTCATCCGAAACCACAGGAAAACACTCAGAATTGTCTCAGGGGTTTGAACAATGGCCAGAGGAACCTGTCACACCAAAACAACAAAAAGAGAAATCAGAGGAATCAACGGCGAACACGTCCTTAATTCGCAGCGCCTCCACCTTCATTGGTGAGCGCTTAGACTGTCACTTGGGCAATAATTCATCCTCTGACATTATTTTGGAAGACTGTAATCTGAATATTGTATTCAACAGCACAAATGACTTTAAAGTTTTCAATTATTCCACTTTCTTTGTGAATACTGAGTTAGCTGATGTGTTGGCTAGGGGTTTAACTTTTGTTCCCTCTAAAAACATTGATCTAGCCAAAACCATAATAGATTTAAAGCTATTTACGAGGAAGCTTAATCTAAAGTTGGTTCTGGGGGTGAATCATGAAAATGTTAAACCATCAAAAAATGCATTTCATGTTAACACCACTTTTAATCCTATTTTGCATCCTACTTTAATTGCATTCGAGCGTATCTGTGAATTTCATTTGAGGAATTTGGGATTATTTAAAAATGGTCCGGATATTAATAATTTAAGCTTGGATAAAAGAATGTTATTAAAGGAGTTAACTAACAGTAATTTTAGGATATCACAACCAGACAAGGGTGGGAGTATTGTCATAATGGATAACAGCTTGTATAAAGAGAAATTGTCTTTTACTTTGGGATATTGCTCACTACAAACATGTTTCACTTAACAAGCTCCATGGTGCATATAGGAAAATCAGGGGGTTCCTAAATGATTTATTTATTGAGGCACGAATTTCACTTGATATTTTCAACTTTCTTACTATGCCAGCACCACAAATACCCGTCATCTTCGGAATCCCCAAAATACATAAAGATTTATACAATCCCCCTTTTCACCCAATAGTCAACGGGCGTAACTCCATTACACACCCTACGGCCGAATTTGTTGATAACATACTGCAACACTTCCTGGTGAATGAACCCCAGGGGTATCCAAAGACTCTTGGTCTTTCCTAGTCAATATTAATGAATTGGGATTCATGGAAAATTATAACTTTGCCACTGTTGATGTGAAAGACTTATACACGGTGATCCCACACGGCCAGGGTATTGACTGGGTTAGCCAGTTACTTGTAAGTAAAGGTATTGATAATGATAAATTGTACTTAGTTCAAGAATTTCTGGACCTTATACTTACGAATAACCTTTTTTCTGTTTGATGATTCCTACTATGTACAAACAAAAGGTGTAGCTATGGAATCACTGTGTGGTGCTAGTTTCTCCAATCTTGTGATGGTGTTCTGGGAGAAGAAGTACATGCCGAAAATTAATCCTTTTTCTGACCTCATCCACTTTTATACCCGATACCTGGATGTTATTTTTATCATCTTTAAAGGTAACAAAACAGGCTTTAGGCAACTCAGTGATTACATGAATAGCACAACAGAGTTCCTAAGATTCACTAGTGATTTCCAGGGAGAAAGCATTTCCTATCTGGATATACGTTTGAGTAAGGATCATTTTAGACAGTGCTATGTTGCTACTATTTTTAGGAAGGAAACTTATTCAAATTCCTTCCTTCATTTTTCTAGTTCACACCCAGAACACCAGAAAAAATCAGTTGTCAAAGGACAACTGGTCCGAGCAGCTAGAATGGTTTCTGACTTTGATGATTTTTAGCTGAATGCCATCTCTTAAAGGACATGTTTTTGAAACGTGGTTACCCTAGGCAATACATTAGATGAGGTGACCTTCAAAAGGTCTGGTGGTTTATACAAAGCCATCTTGAATGATTCTGGAATAAACAAGATGATGATAGGGAATGTCACCAGGGATGAAACTATCAGTCTACATGTAAAACCTACTATTGACTTTTCTTCATCTTTCATCACCCCCTTTTGCAACGAGGCCCAACTCTTGAAACATATCTTGTATAAGAATTGGGACCTGATTATAGCTGATGGGAATGTCAATAATAGCTTACCAACCAAGCCAGTGGTTATTTTTCAAAGAGGACAAAACCTGAAATCCTTGTTATAAACAAGAAAGGTTTCTAATTCAAGGGTAAAAGGCATGTTTAGATGTGAAACTTGCCCCTATTGTAGGTATATTGACACTGAATGTCTCTTTACAGTCAGGGATTACAGATTCTCATGCAGTGGGAGATTCAATTGTAACTCTAAGAGCATAGTTTACTTGGCCAAGTGTAAACTATGTCCTGTCTTCTATATCGGTAAGATGGACAGAAGACTCAGGGACAGGTTGTATGAACATATATATATGCAATAAAAAATAAAAAGGTTGAGAATGCACTTGCAAAGCACATACTAAACTACCCTGATCACACTTTTGTTTTTATAGTCATAGAACAAGTTACTGAGACTATTAGGGGTGGCCCTACTTCAATATGGTTGGAAAGGTATGAGCTTTTATGGCAACTCAGGTGTGATGCTTTTAGGCATCCAGGCATAAATGATGTGTGCTCAATAGCTTGCATCTTGAAACTAAGGAGTTTAATTAGATAAGGAATTTTATGAATTCATGTAATTCTCTGCTTTCTTTATATATATATATATATATATATATATATATATATATATATATATATATATATATATATATATATTTATATTTACTATTGCAGGCTCTTTGAGACTTACTTTTGTATACACATGCTTTTATGCATTCATTAATATGAAATGTATCTAACATTATATGCATTTGTTGCTCATATGAGTTGATACATATTTTATACATATATATATATATATATATATATATATATATATATATATATATATATATATATATATATATATATATATATGGATCTACTTCATATGACCTAAATTTCATATGATTGAAATTAATTTGACTGAGAGCAAATGACCTAAACTTCATTTGACCTAAAACTCATTTCACTGACCATGAGCACTGGCAGTCTGTAGAGCACTATAAGGCAAATAAAAGGTATATGCCCTGTTCCCCACTGTAGTGCTACCCAGGAGTTAGAATATATAGTTGGGCCCCCCCCCCCATAATGTTCAGTTTTACTGAACAATATAAAATCAAAACACAGAATATATAATCAAAGTAGGTGGGGGGCTATGCTTCCACATGCCCCAATGTGGGGGGCTGTGCCTCCCACCCCCTTACTGTATATTCTAACTCCAGGGTAGCACTACAGTGGGGAACAGGGCATATACCTTTTACTTGCCTTACAGTGCTCTACAGACTGCCAGTGCTCATGGTCAGTGAAATGAGTTTTAGGTCAAATGAAGTTTAGGTTATATGAAGTAGACCCATATAGATATATATATATATATATATATATATAGATATATATATATATATATATATATATATTCTATTTGTATCATTTTATTTTTATCTTCACATTTTTGAACATATTTATGTCTTAGGTGTGTTACATGACTTTTGGCTGTTTAGCTTTATACTTCTACCGTTGTCTTCATTAAGTTTATAACTGCTTGCTTCCAATGGATTATTTTGTGTGTTAATGTATCTTTAACTTTAATTACTAACTTTAATTACTCATGTGATTTTTGGTAGGTGTGGTTTACCTGGAGGGGGAAGGTATATAAGTGATTCATTAAATGATGTCTATTTGTCTGTAGAAGTGAAAGTGATAACCTCATTAAACTTCTTTCTACTGAATTGGAACCTGTTGGAGTGGCCTTTGCCCTTTACAAAAAATAAGAAGACAAAGAAAAAAAGTAGAAAATGAGATTAGTAATGGAGAAGTTAAAGAAATAGAAACTGAGGTCATGGAGTACCTGCAAAGTGAAGGATTCAGTATAGAAATTATAATTCAGAGAACACCACAAAAGGATAGAGCAATGGACATTCAGATTATGGAGAAATCAGTGGAATGGGAAGCAACTGATCAGTTGCCATATGAAGATATTTTGGAGCCTTTCACAGGAAACCAGTATAAATGTCTACTTGAAGATGGACTGCAAGGTAAGGAATAGGAGACTGTGGAAACTCTGATGCAGACAATGTTGAGGAGTGATAGGCCAGTGAGGTCCCATATGACAGAGCAACGGATGGCACAGGATGAAATTGAAGAGAATGTGTCACAGGAAGATGTTATAGAACTTTCTATAGAATGTCCACAGGAAGTGGAAAACAAGGGATGTGCCCTCAGTACGGAAGAAAATGAGCTAAGAGAAGAGTTGTTTGATTTAATGGACATGGATAGATATATCAAGATCAATGAGAGAAATAGACTGCAGAAGGTCAATAAAACCCCAAAAATCAGACTTTTCATAAAACAAATGAACACAGTAATTAGGACTGTCCACAGAGATCCATGAGGTATAATAGAAGTAAACAGGATATATTACTGTGCTGCTAAATTAATAACTGATAAAGTTCTACCACAACAACACAGGGTAGTGAGGGAAAGAAAGGGGAGAAATTGAATGCCATCATGGAAATATCGAATAGAGAAAAATATAAAGCAATTAAGACAAGAAGTGTCATTGTTAGAAGACTATAGAAGAGGAACAGATCAACAGAAATACTTAGAAAGATAGACATGATAAAAGCGATGCACAGTATTAGAACAGATCAGAAGCAATCATGCACTATCACAAATAAACTAAAAATCTCAGCACAGGTGGAAAAACTTAGAAGATAAATAGATAAATATAAAGGAAAAGTACAAAATAAGCAATTTATTTATGACCCATAAAAGTTTTATAAAGACCTGGGAAACAAGGTAAAAGGGATTGAAAGACCATAAAGACCATAAAAAAAGAAGAAATATATATATTTTGCAGAAGTATTTGTAAAGGTCCTGTGGAACATAACAAAGATGCGAAATGAATAGAAAGAATAAGAAGTTTAAAGGTACAGGATATGAAATGGGATGAAATATCAGCCAGAGAGATTGAAACAAAGTTAAGAAAAGCCCAAACTGGAAAACACCAGGCCCACATGCAGTACCTAACTTCTGGTTAACAGTATTAGCATCTTTGCATGAAGATTTAGCCACGAGTAAGAACTATTTGTATGCACACCCCGAACAGACACCAACCTGGCTAACAACAGGAAAAACAATGCTCTTACTTAAGAGTGAACCTGCATGCTACACTAAAAATTATAGACCAATAAGTTGTATTCCAACGATGTATAAACAAAACGCAGGGATTGATCCCGACAGAGTTTATAGTCATTTAGAAGAAAACTCAATTATGGCAATAGAACAAAAGGGCAATAAAAGTAAGTCATATAGAACAAAGGACCATTTTTTGTTAAATAAAGTCATAGTGGAGAACTGTAAAAAGGGGAAGAATCTAAGTATGGCATGGACTGACTACAAAATAACATTTGATAGTATCCCACATTCATGGATAAAAGAGTGCTTAAAAATGTATACGATACACCCTACACTGATCAACTACATTACAGTGACCGTGAAACAGTGGCGGACCACTATGCAGTTAAGCCATGATAAAGGACAAATTATTCCAGGGTGACATTGTCACCGCTGCTATTCTGTCTTGCCCTTAATCCAGTAAGCTGTCTACTTAACAGCTTAGGCCATGGCCATAATTTGGCTCCTAGAAAACAACAAAGTGTAAAGAATTATCTTCTCTTTGTCAATGATTTAAAACTGTATAGTTCATCAGATGAGGAACTGCAAAGCACAACTACAAGTTGTCAAAACTTTTTCAGATGATATAAGAATGTCATTTGGTCTTGATAAATGTGCAAAAGCAACCTTTAAAGCAGGAAAGCTGCAACACCAAGAAAACATCAGTTTGGGACAGGAATGAGATATAAAGGAACTTGAGCAAGAGGGAGTGTATAAATATTTGGGAAATGATGAAGGATCAGCAATAAAACATGAACAAATGCGAATAAAAACTTAGTAAGGAATACTTTAGAAAACAGCACTGACATCTAGGAATAAAATTCAAGCTATAAACCAATTTACTCTTCCTGTCATAATTTACAGTTTTGGAGTGACTGACCAGCCCCAAAATGTGTTGGATAGATTAGACAGGAAAACAAGAAGGATGATTCATGCTCGCCAAATTACTTATAGAAATCAGTGCATACCAAGATTATATATTCCCCGTTCTGAAGGAGGAATGGACCACCTTGAAATTTATTACATGTATAGATCTGCAATCATGGGACTGCACACATATCTGCTGACCTCACAAGACCTAAATGTAGTGAAAGTTTTGAAACATGAGGAGAATAAATCTAAGATGACGTCTCTGCTTAATCTAGCAGAAGCATATCGGCATCAAGCAGGAATGGAAATCAAACCAGAAGTGGATAAGAATCAGGCAGCAACTGAATGTGCCAAAAAAGCAAAAGAAAGAATATAAGGTGAAGGACCAGATGAGAAGGCAAACCATGTGGAAAATGCATAAATATTGTTGCAAGTATAGAAAACTTCTGGAAGAATCTCATGTTGATCAGGATCGAACACAGGAATGGTTAAGGAGAGGGGAATTCAAACCAAGAGGTGAAAGGTTAATATTGGCAGCACAAGATAGTCGGCTACATACACATTGGTTTACAAAGTCCATTGAACATGTGTAAGAAACAGACAAATGTAGATTTTGTAAAACCGAACTGGAAACAGTCATATACCTCATTGCTGGCTGTGACACACTAATGGCAGAAGGACTGTATACTGAAAGGCATAATAATGTGGCAACACTGTCGCACTGGGGATTGTGCAAATATTATGGTGTTGAAGTGGCTCAAAAACACTGGAAACATAAACCACAAAGCATCACAGAAAATAGTGAAGTTTATATTACATGGGCTCACCCATTAAATGCTAGAAAAACAGATACAGTGGTCCATGAAAACAAGACAAAAATAACGTTGATCATTGAAATCACCACACCCAGTGACTACAGTGCCTTGCGTACAGACAGACAGAAAGTCATAAAATATCAGGATTTGCAGGCAGAAATGAGAGCAATTTGGAAGAAAGATACACAGACAGTTCCAATGGTAGTAGAAGCCATGGGTCTTATAAAAAAGAATCTACAATCGTATTTATATATGTTACAAATACATGTAACCCTGTATGAATTGCAGAAGTTGTTATTATTGGGCACATTGCGGGTGCTGCGAAGAGCATTTCTGGCTGACAATACTAATTTCATGAACTTTAATCGTACTTTGACTTAGAAATAGGGTCCATTCCTATCATGGTAGTAGAAACCCAATAAACTTGGAGAAATTAAAAAAGGCATCCTTGGATATTGTCTGGGCCCACTGATGCAATGTTTTTGGCTTTAGAGAGAGCATTAAGGACCTGTTCCCTAGTGATAGTAGGGGGAGTTATATTTGATGGTATTTCCTGAGTGAAGGTTGAGGGTGAGAGATAGAGAGAGGTCTAAAGCTGGGGGTGAATTTGTTGGCCAGGGGGTTGCTATATATTCTGGCTCAGTATAGGTGACTCCATTAACAATGAGCTCTGGACACAATTGTGTTTTGCCTTTGAGGTTGTGGACATAGCTAAAGAATGCCTTGTGGTTGTTCTAGGTCTGGAAGTCCAACGTTACCTCACATTTGGCTTTGGTAACCTTTATTTGTGCTCTGAGTTGTTTGCTTAGTTTGATGCAAGTGCTTTTGTCCTGCTGGGGGCTGCAGCTCCTAGGTTTTGCCATGATTTTCTTCCTTCTGTTATACAGCTGACTGATGTCGTGATTCCACCAGGGTGGCTTGTTTTATGAGTTAGGGCTGTACTTCCTGCTGGGTACAGCTGCCTCAGTACTGCTATTAGCATGCTTGTATAGGGTTTGTGTGAATAATTCTGTGTAGGTACCAGTGTTCTCAGGGTTTATGAAGACTTGAAATTTTGCCAGGTTATTACGCAGTAGTAGGAAGTTAGCCTTAGAGTAGTTCCTGAATATTCCAGGGTTAGCTGGCATTCCAGGTTTAGTTTTTACTTCAAAGGAGACCAATTTTGTGGTCTGACCTTACCAGAGAAGACATTATACTAGGCGAATATGGATCACCCTCCCATATTAGTGTGGACCAGATTCAGTATTGTTGCACCCTTGGTCAGTTTACTGATCATCTGGTCCAGGAAGTTTGTGTTTACAAATTGCAGAAATCTCTGTGCTTGTACTTTTTGTGTCATATATGATTTCCAGTTAATAGTGGGGTAATAAAAGTTGCCCATGGATACAGTATTGGGTTGGATGGTTAGTGTTTCCAGTATCTTTAAATGCATGGTATGGGTTTTCTGCGTCATACAGGGGGACCTATAGCTTGCAAGGAAGTGGTATTGGATTTTATTAATGGTGATTTTAACTTGGAGACACTCAAGTGCATTGTCCTGTTTGAATAGCTTTGAGGTATATTTATTTTTGATGTAGATTGAGACACCTCCACCTTTAGTCCCTGCCTGTGAAGTAGCTGGTCTAAATGTGTGGAAGGCATTATAACCTTGAACTGCCTCTGTGCTGTCTGTAGCTTTCAACCACGTCTCAGTGACTGCACAAATGTCAGCATTCTCTAGGGTGAAGATAGCTTCTAAGGAGTGGAGATTTTGTTTAGACTCCTAACAGAGCAGTAACACCTTTAGATTTTCTTTGGTTTGCTATGTTGGAAGTACTTTTAGTTTGGCATTGCATAAAAAAGGCAGTATGGGGAAGACAATGTTTTTAGCTAATATTCAAAAGCCTGGGGGGTGCAGACCATCCCTGGCAAAGAAGAGTTGTGTGTTGACCATCTCCTTCCATGCTGACAGATATTAGACTCTAAAATGATACCAGAAACTAAGCCAATTATTAAAGCCAGTCTTCTTTTGTTTGTATTGTGGCATCATCCTTGTAGGAGGTAAAATGCTGCTCAGTGCTAGGCTCATACGTGGGACATGTATGCTGAGAACTCCATGATATCTCTCTTCATGTAGTTTAGGGAGGTACATCTCAGGTCATTTACACCCACATGGACTATGACTGAGTCATACTGGTACATGTGGTACAATGACCTGAGTGTGTGTAATATGGCAGATCCTGATTCCTGTTAAGCAACTGACCATGACTTTCTCCTTAGCCTGATGTGAGGAATATCAGTGTATCTCACAATGGAGTGCCCAGTGACCAGAATGTTGGATTGTGTGGTCAAAGTCAAAGTCAAAGTAACCTTTATTGTCATTTAGGACTACACAAGTGCAGCCTAAATGAAATTCCGAGTATCAACTCACCAGAGAAGTTCATAGGAAGCAAGAATAACATTTAAATTTAAAAAAGATATTCAATACAAGACTCACAGAAGGATAAATAAACCAATAATAACAGCAAAAGCACACAAGCCCCACCCCATAGACAGTCATTAGAAGAATGCTATACATAGTAGCATGACAGTATAGGATTGACTGCACATTAAGATTGTCCTCCTTTGTTCATCTGCATCAGACAAACAGCAGGCAATCGCACATGAATAAGAAAATATATTGTTACATCAAAGAATAAAAAAAAGATATTGCACACTTTTCAGCTGAGTTACGTATTGTGAATGATTACAGACTAAATAATTGGTGGCTGGTATCAGAGTTTGTAAGTCTCAACACTGTTGGCTAGAAGCTGTTTAAATATCTGGTGGTCCTGCAGTGGACACTCCGATATCCCTTGCCTGAAGACTGTTGTGTAAACCAGCCATGTGCAGGGTAAGAAGGGTCATGAATTATTTTGGATGCCCATTTAATGCTTCTTGCTGTGAAGAGATCCTGGATTGATGGTAAGTTGGTGCCCATGATTTTTTTGGCAACTTGCATCACTCTCTGTAGCTTCTTTCCTTCTGCTATTGTACTGTCCCCAAACCAAACTGTGACGTGACTACTGTGTGGTGGCTTGCCTTATGGGCTTAGAAGTAGAAACTCCATGAGCTGCGTCTGTATGTATGTGTTGATGTGAGTGTTGTTTTGAAAGAATACATTTGGGGCTGCTACGAGTATTTCTTATGTGTACTTCATCTAGGAGGTCTTCAGGGTTTAGGAAGGTTACAGTTAAGTGCCTCAGCATATGTAGATTAATATGTCTGCTTTGAACTGTGTGTGATGGGAGCAGTGTGTGTACTACTGACAACCTTATTGGCATTAGGAGTACTTTTATGTGAAAGCTTTGCCTCCAATTACATTGTATAAATGCATCCCTCACATGCCATATCAGTTTGTTTGAGAATGAACTGGTTGTCAGTAAACATGAGACAATTTTTTCATTGCCTCAGGATGCTCACATCCACCAAGCTGGTAACAGAGATAGTGGGAAAGTTCATATCCATGGCAAGAGATCCTTTTTTATTGATTAGACAGTTGGAGTGAGAATATAAAGTAATATTAGGAGTATCTGGTTTGCAGCTCTGGGGACAGTTCTTGTCACTGCAAACTAGTTGTGCTATGTGCAACTAGATATTGATGAAATTTTAATGGTGCTTTTACAGGAAAAATGTCAACTTGAGGTGTCTGCGTCTATACAGGGCACTGCCAAACATTTGAGGGGAAACTAATAACTATGCCCTCATGATTTATGGATGACGTATTTGGGCAGATACTCTGAAGTTAGAAACAAATCAAGCAGTAGTTACTGAAAAAAAAAAAGAATTAGCTTGTCAAGATTGATGAAAAGAAAGGAGTTACCTGAATGGCTACTGCCTGGCTACTACTAGTGTTGGTCTGACCACAGCTTCACTCTGCTCGGATACAATGCTCCTTTGCTTCTTCTCTCACCAGAATGCAAAACAGTAGCACCAATCCCAAGATAAGTAGCATGCCACCGGTTTTCTGGTGATCTATAGTCTTGTCCCAGATGATGCAAGGGTCTTTAGACTTGTTGTAGCCTTTTCCTGGTAGATACCTTGAATAGCAATCACACCAATCAGGAAGGTCAAACACAGACACTCACTGCCCCACCAGAAACAGTCAGGAATCAATGCACTCTGCTCCTACTCTCACCAGGATCTGAATATAAGCACAAATTCCAAGCTAGCACCTATGAAGCAGTTATTAGGCTTTCTGGTGATCTGCAGTCTCCAGAAAAGGTCCCTGAACTCTCTCTCTCATCAGGAGAAAAACAGAAGCAGTAATTCCAAGATGACTACTGAGAAGCAGAATGTGGGTTCTTCAGTAATTGGTAGTTTTGGAGTAGATGTTGCAGATTTTAAAGGTAAGATGGAAAAAATGGGTAAATGTCCTAAAAGCTGCAGTGCACTATGCAGTTAGACAAGAAAGAGAGGGTGACTTAAGCTTTAGCTATTTTAGTAGAGAGCTACCAATTTTAAAAGTACAAGAGAGATTGGAATGGGGTGTGCACTTTGTATTCTGATTCTATGGAACACAGTGGGATGACCAATACATTTAGTAGTTGCAGAGGATTGATTTCAGAAAATAATAATTTTGTGCTTACTTATAGTAGTCAATGAAAGAGGAGAGGGGTATGTGGTCAAATTAACACAAGGGGCAGGTAACTAGAAAGACATTTCAGTTTAAAAATACACCACCTGTGTGTAGGAAGGTGTGGAACAACTTAATTTTCTTTGTGACTCAGAAGAGACACTCCTGTGGTTCCTTTCATTGATTCATAGATTCACAGGGGTTTACTAGACTAATGACCACAAGGGTCTTTTTAAGCCTAGCCATGCATCCCAAATCTCTGACAAGTTCTGGTAACCTTGATAAATGTACGTAGGGGCTTGGGAGATTAAATATTTATAAGCAGGGGCCTTTTGATGAGCCATTTATAGGCTGCCTGTGTCCATTAGACATAGGTGCCAAGCCAGGGATAAATTTCCTGTTTCCCATCCAATTGTCCAAGTTAAACTTTAATTGGGTTAGGGGGTAACTCTACTTCATATGGATGGGGAGCCTGTTCCAGAGACAGGATAGTCTCTGGGATATATACCTATCTCACCAGCAGGTCCTATTTATATCACTTGCAAGGTTTAAGACTTTAGAATGAGTACTTCTGGTGCTGGTGTTTTGTGGATATGCAGGAGTTCCAAGAGAGTGGACTCTAACAATGCCTTGTATGCCAGGCATAGATCTCTCCTCAACAGCCTGTAGGAAACAGAATACAGGGATAGGGCATTGAGGTGGTCTGCATAGGCCATTTTACTTATGCACTGTATCCTTTAAATGAGGAACCTCTGTGGACATTCCATTTGGTGGATATGCCTGGTTAGGTACATACCAAAGGGGGTATTGTACTCAATGACAGGTCTGATGAATGCCAAATACAGTGGAACAATGATTTCCTTAGACCTAGATGCCATACCTTTGTTTATAAATTGTGCAACATAGAATGATTTTCTCACTACTGTAGACATATGATGGTCAAAGGCAAGATTACTGTCTATGTGTGTCCCTAAGTCCCTGACTACTGGGTCAACCCTAATTGGTGTGTTGTTAATATGATAGTTACCAGGGGTGAATGAATTCCCAAAGGATACTATTATGTATTTCTTGGCATTTAGTTTTACTCCATTGCTCTGACACCAGTTGTTTGTCTGTTTCAGTCCTTCCAGGAGGACATTTGTGTCAATGTGGGATTCAATGACAGTGCCCAATTTGCAATCATCTACAAATTTAGTCAGCCAGAGACCATTGACATTGGCCTTGACTTCAGACAAGTAAATGCCAAAAAGGAGTGTTACAAGGACAGATCCCTGAGAGAGACTGCACTTGTGATTGGCCTTTTTGTAGAGGTGGACTCCCCAATTCTAACTTCCTGGGGTCTGTCAGTGAGCCAGTAGGCTATCCAGCAGGTGACATATAGGTTTGTACCTAACCTACTGAGTTTGTCAGTAATGCCCGGGTGGGGTATTGTGTCAAATGCCTTGGCCATGTTAAGGTGGGCACTGTGAACCATTTTGCTTACTATTTTGGTGAACTTCTCAAAGAAGTCCAGCAGGTTGAGTGGGCATGACCTGGCCTTGAAGACCAAACTGGGTTGGGTCCATTATCTGGAGATTTACTATATCATTATTTATCCTTTCCTGGTTTAACTACGCAATTAAAAGCAGAATTCAAGTAAAACATAGCGTAAAGAAAATAAATCACAATATACAAAATAGAAAACGGCAATGAAACAATACAAAATACAAGAAATGAAAAACAAAGTAGCCTTTCCCTCACACCAAGTTGTGGCAGAGTCTGAGTGAGCTTTTCCAGTAAAGCTTTGCAATGTTTTATTTTACCTTTAATCGAAGGTGTAGTTCCCAGCTCCACCCTCAGCTCACAGATAATCAACGTTATTGAC